>NC_140026.1:1921457-1940264 GCF_964263955.1 Coregonus lavaretus | reverse complement strand
TGGCATCCGGTCAGAATGTTCGGTCGTCTAAATGTTTTTATACAGTACTTCATTCTCCTCATAAGTCTAAAACAGGGTTGCTGTTTGGAATAAGGCTACTGTTTTGCCAGCCAGCACTCAATGTGTGAAAATAATGTATCATTAAAAAAAAAAGTTGTTTAATTGCAACGTTTTGTCTCACACTGCCTCATAGGCCGATGCGATCAGCAAGCCAAGGCACATTCTGATCCTAGGTTACTGGTTTTTGTGTGGTTGGAGATTCTAGTAGGATGAGGCCGATGCTTCCTGGTAGTTGAACAGGGTCTGATGCGACTCCGAGTCGGGTTCATCCAAGGTCTTTGCTGACCGTCGTACGTCGTCGGGCTGTTCGCCAGTGGCGTGTATTCATGAAGCCAGGCTTCGCCCAAAAAAAACTTTACCAAGAAACAACGACAAAAACATACTAAATAATTTAGCTTTCGTCTCTCTGTTTCATAAAATGTCCTTAAATTAGCAAGAGGTTGAATGTATCTCACTGGCGAAATCATCTGAATGAACAAAACATTTTAACAATTAAATAATAGCCAATCAGCATTGAGCTAAACTGAGCGCGCTCAGCTGTGAATGGTCCTGGCACACCAAGGGATTTGGCTTCACACCAATCACATCACAAGCTTGAATTGTTGCATCTCTGTCATTGTGTCCAGTGGCTGGCTAGCTAGCTAAAATCATCACTTTCCTAAATTAGCCATGGATGGAGATTTGGACTTGTGGTTTTACTTAATTCTCCGTACTGGCCAACGATTATAACGGTGATTCTGATCCAACCACACATTGTACCCCTGGCCTGAGACTGTGGAATTTCAACATGTAGCTAGATGTAGTATGCTAACGTTAACTAGCTAACGTTGCCCATGAAAGGAAGTTAGGCTAGCGAGAAAGCATTTTAGCCAGGTAGCCTAGGACAACAAAAACTATATCCGTGTACTGTATGACAGAGTGATAGACCGTTTAGGCAACATGAAAGAGGATGGCGTTTCTCTATAAGTAGAGTGAGGACATCAGAACCATGGACAGCTACATCATATTTACCTTACGTTGATTGGACTAAATTGTTTTTGGTATCTTTTAGTTGTCACTGTATTAGACTAAGCAGAGGTGATTTGATGATGTTGAAATGGTGCTGGAATAGTGGAGGCAGCTCCTGTTTTCTTTGTGACTTGCGGTAACTCTCTGTGGTTCTGAATCAATAGTTGTTTAGTGGTCCGAAAATGTCAAACATTAACTTTCTTGACCGTGCTGCAGGTCATGTAACTGTCTGTTACATGGAATATGTTTTGTGGACTCCACCGGACAGAGGATGCTCTCCGGTTTTGTGATAAAACAAAAAGGTGTGGTTGAATTTATTCTGCCACTGTCTTCTTATTGTCTCGGCCATAGGTCAAATCACGGCATATGAACTAACAGGTTAGAGAGCAAATAAAGCAATTATCACATGTAATATGGCATTTTACCCACACACCCCTACTGCTGTCAATTGAAATTAAGTCATTAGGCCCTAATCTATGGATTTCACATGACTGGGAATAAAGATATGCATCTGTTGGTCACGGATACCTTGAAAAAAGATTGGGCGTGGATCAGAAAACCAGTCAGTATCTGGTGTGACCACCATTTGCCTCATGCAGCGCAACACATCTCCTTCGCATAGAGTTGATCAGGCTGTTGATTGTGGCCTGTGGAATGTTGTCCCACTCCTCTTCAATGGCTGTGCGAAGTTGCTGGATATTGGCGGGAACTGGAACACGCTGTTGTACACGTAGATCCAGAGCATCCCAAACATGCTCAATGGGGTGACATGTCTGGTGAGTATGCAGGCCATTGAAGAACTGGGACATTTTCAGCTTCCTGGAATTGTGTACAGATCCTTGCGACATGTGGCAGTGCCTTATCATGCTGAAACATGAGGTGATGGCGGTGGATGAATGGCACGACAATGGGCCTCAGTATCTCATCACGGTTTCTCTGTGCATTCAAATTGCAATCGATAAAATGCAATTGTGTTGGTTGTCCGTAGCTGATGCCTGTCCATACCATAACCCCACCATCACCATGGGGCACTCTGTTCACAACGTTGACATCAGCAAATTGCTCGCCCACACGACACCATACACGCTGTCTGCCATCTGACAGTTGAAACCGGGTTTAATCCGTGAAGAGCTCAGCTGGTAGAGCACGGCGCTTGTAACGCCAAGGTAGTGGGTTCGATCCCCGGGACCACCCATACACAAAAATGTATGCACGCATGACTGTAAGTCGCTTTGGATAAAAGCGTCTGCTAAATGGCATATTCTTATATTCTTCCAGCGTGCCAGTGGCCATCGAAGGTGAGCATTTACGCACTGAAGTCGGTTTACGACGCCAAACTGCAGTCAGGTCAAGACCCTGGTGAGGACGATGAGCACGCAGATGAGCTTCCCAGAGACGGTTTCTCACAGTTTGTGCAGACATCCTTCCGTTGTGCAAAACCCACAGTTTCATCAGCTGTCAGGGTGGCTGGTCTCAGACGATCCCGCAGGTGAAGAAGCTGGATGTGGAGGTCCTGGGCTGGCGTGGTTACACGTGGTCTGCAGTTGTGAGGGTGGTTGAACATACTGCCTAATTCTCTATAACGATGTTGGAGGCGGCTTATGGTAGAGAAATTAACATTAAATTATCTGGCAACAGCTCTGCTGGACATTCCTGCAATCAGCATGCCAATTGAACGCTCACTCAAAACTTGAGCCATCTGTGGCATTGTGTTGTGTGACAAATTTTGCACATTTTAGTGTCCTTTTATTGTCCCCAGCACAAGGTGCACCTGTGTAATGATCATGCTGTTTAATCAGCTTCTTGATATACCACACCTGTCAGGTGGATGGATTATCTTGACAAAGGAAAAATGTTCACTAACAGGGATATAAACACATTTGTGCACCAGATTTTTGAGAAATAAGCTTTTTGCACGTATGGAACATTTCTGGGATATGTTCTTTCAGCTCATGAAACATGGGACTAACACTTAATATGTTGCATTTATATTTCTGTTCAGTATATCTTGGGTTATCAACTCAACTCGCTGTGTTTGGAGGAGGAGGAATGCTGCCTATGACCCCAAGAACACCATCCCCACCATCAAACATGGAGGTGGAAACATTATGCTTTGGGGTTGTTTTTCTGCTAAGGGAACAGGACAACTTCACCGCATCAAAGGGACGATGGACGGGGCCATGTACCGTCAAATCTTGGGTGAGAACCTCCTTCCCTCAGCCAGGGCATTGAAAATGGGTCGTGGATGGGTATTCCAGCATGACAATGACCCAAAACACACGGCCAAGGCAACAAAGGAGAGGCTCAACAAGAAGCACATTAAGGTCCTGGAGTGGCCTAGCCAGTCTCCAGACCTTAATCCCATAGAAAGTCTGTAGAGGGAGCTGAAGGTTCGAGTTGCCAAACGTCAGCCTCGAAACCATAATGACTTGGAGAAGATCTGCAAAGAGGAGTGGGACAAAATCCCTCCTGAGATGTGTGCAAACCTGGTGGCCAACTACAAGAAACGTCTGACCTCTGATTGCCAACAAGGGTTTTGTAACCAAGTACTAAGTCATGTTTTGCAGAGGGGTCAAATACTTATTTCCCTCATTAAAATGCAAATCAATTTATAACATTTTTGACATGCGTTTTTCTGGATTTTTTTGTTGTTATTCTGTCTCTCACTGTTCAAATAAACCTACCATTAAAATTATAGACTGATCATGTCTTTGTCAGTGGGCAAACGTACAAAATCAGCAGGGGATCAAATACTTTTTTCCCCTCACTGTATGTCACATGGCTATAAAACTACTTTGAGAAAGAAAAACTAATATAATTGTGGACCGTGGAGTGTTAAATAAATATATATCACAGCATAAGCAATATCAAAGTCAGTTACAGAAAATACGTTTTATTGGATATTTTCTGATCCATGGAATATCCAGAGAATATGCCTGCACCCCAGCCAACTGCTACCCTATAACCTGCACCCCAGCCAACTGCTACCCTATAACCTACACCCCAGCCAACTGCTACCCTATAACCTGCACCCCAGCCAACTGCTACCCTATAACCTGCACCCCAGCCAACTGCTACCCTATAACCTACACCCCAGCCAACTGCTACCCTATAACCTACACCCCAGCCAACTGCTACCCTATAACCTGCACCCCAGCCAACTGCTACCCTATAACCTACACCCCAGCCAACTGCTACCCTATAACCTGCACCCCAGCCAACTGCTACCCTATTACCTACACCCCAGCCAACTGCTACCCTATAACCTGCACCCCAGCCAACTGCTACCCTATAACCTGCACCCCAGCCAACTGCTACCCTATAACCTGCACCCCAGCCAACTGCTACCCTATAACCTGCACCCCAGCCAACTGCTACCCTATTACCTACACCCCAGCCAACTGCTACCCTATAACCTGCACCCCAGCCAACTGCTACCCTATAACCTGCACCCCAGCCAACTGCTACCCTATAACCTGCACCCCAGCCTACTGCTACCCTATAACCTACACCCCAGCCAACTGCTACCCTATAACCTGCACCCCAGCCAACTGCTACCCTATAACCTGCACCCCAGCCAACTGCTACCCTATAACCTGCACCCCAGCCAACTGCTACCCTATAACCTGCACCCCAGCCAACTGCTACCCTATAACCTGCACCCCAGCCAACTGCTACCCTATTACCTACACCCCAGCCAACTGCTACCCTATAACCTGCACCCCAGCCAACTGCTACCCTATAACCTGCACCCCAGCCAACTGCTACCCTATAACCTGCACCCCAGCCTACTGCTACCCTATAACCTGCACCCCAGCCAACTGCTACCCTATAACCTGCACCCCAGCCAACTGCTACCCTATAACCTGCACCCCAGCCAACTGCTACCCTATAACCTGCACCCCAGCCAACTGCTACCCTATAACCTGCACCCCAGCCAACTGCTACCCTATAACCTGCACCCCAGCCAACTGCTACCCTATAACCTGCACCCCAGCCAACTGCTACCCTATAACCTGCACCCCAGCCAACTGCTACCCTATAACCTGCACCCCAGCCAACTGCTACCCTATAACCTGCACCCCAGCCAACTGCTACCCTATAACCTGCACCCCAGCCAACTGCTACCCTATTACCTGCACCCCAGCCAACTGCTACCCTATAACCTACATGTAGGGACAGACTCAGGGACAACAGGACGGTGGGTAGAGGGCAGCAGGGGAGGTTTAGGGGACAACAGGACGGTGGGTAGAGGACAGCAGGGGAGGTTTAGGGGACAACAGGACGGTGGGTAGAGGGCAGCAGGGGAGGTTTAGGGGACAACAGGACGGTGGGTAGAGGGCAGCAGGGGAGGTTTAGGGGACAACAGGACGGTGGGTAGAGGGCAGCAGGGGAGGTTTAGGGGACAACAGGACGGTGGGTAGAGGGCAGCAGGGGAGGTTTAGGGGACAACAGGACGGGGGGTAGAGGGCAGCAGGGGAGGTTTAGGGGACAACAGGACGGTGGGTAGAGGGCAGCAGGGGAGGTTTAGGGGACAACAGGACGGTGGGTAGAGGGCAGCATGGGAGGTTTAGGGGACAACAGGACGGTGGGTAGAGGGCAGCAGGGGAGGTTTAGGGGACAACAGGACGGTGGGTAGAGGGCAGCAGGGGAGGTTTAGGGGACAACAGGACGGTGGGTAGAGGGCAGCAGGGGAGGTTTAGGGGACAACAGGACGGGGGGTAGAGGGCAGCAGGGGAGGTTTAGGGGACAACAGGACGGTGGGTAGAGGGCAGCAGGGGAGGTTTAGGGGACAACAGGACGGTGGGTAGAGGGCAGCAGGGGAGGTTTAGGGGACAACAGGACGGTGGGTAGGGGGCAGCAGGGGAGGTTTAGGGGACAACAGGACGGTGGGTAGAGGGCAGCAGGGGAGGTTTAGGGGACAACAGGACGGTGGGTAGAGGGCAGCAGGGGAGGTTTAGGGGACAACAGGACGGTGGGTAGAGGGCAGCAGGGGAGGTTTAGGGGACAACATGACGGTGGGTAGGGGGCAGCAGGGGAGGTTTAGGGGACAACAGGACGGTGGGTAGAGGACAGCAGGGGAGGTTTAGGGGACAACAGGACGGTGGGTAGGGGGCAGCAGGGGAGGTTTAGGGGACAACAGGACGGTGGGTAGAGGGCAGCAGGGGAGGTTTAGGGGACAACAGGACGGTGGGTAGAGGACAGCAGGGGAGGTTTAGGGGACAACAGGACGGTGGGTAGAGGGCAGCAGGGGATGTTTAGGGGACAACAGGACGGTGGGTAGAGGGCAGCAGGACGGTGGGTAGAGGACAGCAGGGGAGGTTTAGGGGACAACAGGACGGTGGGTAGGGGACAGCAGGGGAGGTTTAGGGGACAACAGGACGGTGGGTAGAGGGCAGCAGGGGAGGTTTAGGGGACAACAGGACGGTGGGTAGAGGGCAGCAGGACGGTGGGTAGAGGACAGCAGGGGAGGTTTAGGGGACAACAGGACGGTGGGTAGGGGACAGCAGGGGAGGTTTAGGGGACAACAGGACGGTGGGTAGAGGGCAGCAGGGGAGGTTTAGGGGACAACAGGACGGTGGGTAGGGGACAGCAGGGGAGGTTTAGGGGACAACAGGACGGTATTTAAAAAGTAGAAAGGTATCAAAACAGTGAAATGACATGAGTTAATTTAGCAAGCGGGTGTGCTGTGCTAGTTAAAACAGGTTGTGTGTGTGGTGTGGTTGTGTGTTTCTGGAATAATGTTCCATTACCTGGACTGATTTACAGGGGGATACAAAGGCCTGATAAAAGACTGGATAAAAGAGGCACTGAACAAAGTGTTGGTAGTTAACCGGACGATGACTGTCATCAGGACACAGGACACAGGACACAGGACACAGGACACAGGACACAGGGCACAGGACACAGGACACAGGACACAGGGCACAGGACACAGGACACAGGACACAGGACACAGGACACAGGGCACAGGACACAGGACACAGGACACAGGGCACAGGACACAGGACACAGGACACAGGACACAGGGCACAGGGCACAGGACACAGGGCACAGGGCACAGGGCACAGGACACAGGACACAGGACACAGGACACAGGGCACAGGGCACAGGACACAGGACACAGGGCACAGGGCACAGGGCACAGGACACAGGACACAGGGCACAGGGCACAGGACACAGGGCACAGGACACAGGACACAGGACACAGGACACAGGACACAGTCATACTGGCAGTAGAGATCGTCCTCACTCTTCTGTCCTCTCTCTATATCAATCGGCAGGAAGAAAACAGACTCCAAAACATGTCCAATAAGAAATGCTCGCTTTCATTTTCCGTTGCAAAATGTTCTGCTACAGTGTGTCCTAATGAATACAACCCTCATTTAGGTATAAAATAAAACTAAGATAAACCAGGTGTTTATGGAACGCGTCGGTCTGTAAATGGTACCCTATTCCCCTATATAGAGCTCTATGGGCTCTGGTCAAAAGTAGTGCACTATATAGGGAATAGGGTGCTATTCTCTGGTCTAAAGTAGTGCACTATATAGGGAATAGGGTGCCATTCTCTGGTCTAAAGTAGTGCACTATATAGGGAATAGGGTGCCATTCTCTGGTCTAAAGTAGTGCACTATATAGGGAATAGGGTGCCATTCTCTGGTCTAAAGTAGTGCACTATATAGGGAATAGGGTGCTATTTGGGACGCACAGTGACTAGTAGATGACACATAAAAAAATGTAACACATTTAAAAATGTATTGTTTTAAGTCAATCAACGTTTCTCAATCACCTTCTAATACAGCCCCCTTTTCCCTACATAGTGCAAGGCCCTGGTCCAAGGTGGTGCACTATATAGGGAATAGGGTGCCAATTTGGGATACAAACATATAGTAGAGACACAACAACAGTCTCAGACTGTGTCCCAAATCACACCCTTCTTACATTTATAGTCCACTACTATTGACCAGGGTCCATTGGGTTAGTGTCCATAGGGCTCTGGTCAAAAGTAGTGCACTATAAAAGGGAACAGTGTTCCATTTGGGAAACAGACTCAATATAAAAGATGGGAAAGGCAAGAGTAGACGAGTGACGATTAGTCTGTCTGAGCGCTGATAAGGGTATTTTCTAGTGACGATTAGTCTGTGAGCGCTGATAAGGGTATTTTCTAGTGACGATTAGTCTGTGAGCGCTGATAAGGGTATTTTCTAGTGACGATTAGTCTGTGAGCGCTGATAAGGGTATTTTCTAGTGACGATTAGTCTGTGAGCGCTGATAAGGGTATTTTCTAGTGACGATTAGTCTGTGAGCGCTGATAAGGGTATTTTCTAGTGACGATTAGTCTGTCTGAGTGCTGATAAGGGTATTTTCTAGTGACGATTAGTCTGTCTGGGCGCTGATAAGGGTCTTTTCTAGTGACGATTAGTCTGTGAGCACTGATAAGGGTATTTTCTAGAGCGCTGATAAGGGTATTTTCTAGTGACGATTAGTCTGTCTGGGCGCTGATAAGGGTCTTTTCTAGTGACGATTAGTCTGTGAGCACTGATAAGGGTATTTTCTAGAGCGCTGATAAGGGTCTTTTCTAGTGACGATTAGTCTGTCTGGGCGCTGATAAGGGTCTTTTCTAATTACGATTAGTCTGTCTGAGCGCTGATAAGGGTATTTTCTAGTGACGATTAGTCTGTGAGCGCTGATAAGGGTATTTTCTAGTGACGATTAGTCTGTCTGAGCGCTGATAAGGGTATTTTCTAGTGACGATTAGTCTGTGAGCGCTGATAAGGGTATTTTCTAGTGACGATTAGTCTGTCTGGGCGCTGATAAGGGTATTTTCTAGTGACGATTAGTCTGTCTGGGTTATGGGGAGAGCCCACCTGTGTGAGGACCTTGTCCAGCCACTGCAGAGGGCCGTGCAGGTGCACCTCTATCCAGCAGGGGGTGCTGATGACGTCCTGGCGGTGATACTCTGCACCCTAACCCTGGGAGACGGAGAGGAACATTAGATGGTACTCTGCACCACAACCCTACTGAAAACTTGCAAGATTACGCATTCAGAGACTGCAGACCGCAAGACTAGAGAATGGGACGAGCTCGTAGACCACCTGCAACTCTTAACCCCTCCCCTGACCCTTCAAATCTAATTTTATTTGTCACATGCACCGAATACAACGGGAGGAAACTTTACCGTGAATCGCTTACTTATGAGCCCTTCCCAGCGATGCAGAGTTAAATAAAATAAAATACACAAGAATGGAGCTATCTACAGGGAGTACCAGCACCAGATCAATGTGGAGCTATATACAGGAAGTACCAGGACCAGATCAATGTGGAGCTAAATACAGGAAGTACCAGTACCAGATCAATGTGGAGCTATATACAGGAAGTACCAGTACCAGATCAATGTGGAGCTAAATACAGGAAGTACCAGTACCAGATCAATGTGGAGCTATATACAGGGAGTACCAGTACCAGATCGATGTGGAGCTATATACAGGAAGTACCAGTACCAGATCAATGTGGAGCTATATACAGGAAGTACCAGGACCAGATCAATGTGGAGCTAAATACAGGAAGTACCAGTACCAGATCAATGTGGAGCTATATACAGGAAGTACCAGTACCAGATCAATGTGGAGCTAAATACAGGAAGTACCAGTACCAGATCAATGTGGAGCTATATACAGGGAGTACCAGTACCAGATCGATGTGGAGCTATATACAGGAAGTACCAGTACCAGATCAATGTGGAGCTATATACAGGAAGTACCAGTACCAGATCAATGTGGAACTAAATACAGGAAGTACCAGTACCAGATCAATGTGGAGCTATATACAGGAAGTACCAGTACCAGATCAATGTGGAGCTATATACAGGAAGTACCAGTACCAGATCAATGTGGAGCTATATACAGGGAGTACCAGTACCAGATCAATGTGGAGCTATATACAGGGAGTACCAGTACCAGATCAATGTGGAGCTATATACAGGGAGTACCAGATCAATGTGGAGCTATATACAGGGAGTACCAGTACCAGATCAATGTGGAGCTATATACAGGGAGTACCAGGACCAGATCAATGTGGAGCTAAATACAGGAAGTACCAGTACCAGATCAATGTGGAGCTATATACAGGAAGTACCAGTACCAGATCAATGTGGAGCTAAATACAGGAAGTACCAGTGCCAGATCAATGTGGAGCTATATACAGGGAGTACCAGTACCAGATCAATGTGGAGCTAAATACAGGAAGTACCAGTACCAGATCAATGTGGAGCTATATACAGGAAGTACCAGTACCAGATCAATGTGGAGCAAAATACAGGAAGTACCAGTACCAGATCAATGTGGAGCTATATACAGGAAGTACCAGTACCAGATCAATGTGGAGCTATATACAGGGAGTACCAGTACCAGATCAATGTGCAGAGTTGAGGTATTTGAGATAGATATGTACATGAAGGCAGGGTAAAGTGACTAGGCATCAGGATAGATAATAATAAGAGTAAGAATTAGGGATGGATTGTTCGAATATTCGAACAGATGTTAGTATTTGATAACTTGCGAAAGTATAAATATTTTGTACGAAAAAAAAAAAAGGCCTATTTTAAAAGACTGTCTAAAATGTAATTAAATGATCTATGTGACATTGCTACAGAAAAGGATAGACCATGACTCCGGTTCGAATCCAAGGGTAGACCAACCATCCTGGTTCGAATCCAGGCTCTGTCGTAGCCGGCCGCGACCGGGAGACCAATGGGGCGGCGCACAATTGGCCCAGCGTCGTCCAGGGTAGGGGAGGGAATGGCCGGCAGGGATGTAGCTCAGTTGGTAGAGCATGGCGTTTGCAACGACAGGGTTGTGGGTTCGATTCCCACGGGGGGCCAGTATGAAAAAAATATAACAAAAAATAAAATATATATATATATATATTTGTTTTATGTATGCACTAACTGTAAGTCGCTCTGGATAAGAGCGTCTGCTAAATGACTAAAATATAAATGTAGTCACCTGGAATGCATTTCAATTAACAGGTGTGCCTTCTTAAAAGTTAATTTGTGGAATTTCTTTCCTTCTTAATGCGTTTGAGCCAATCAGTTGGGTTGTGACAAGGTGTGGGGGGGTGTCCATATTATGGCAAGAACAGCTCAAATAAGCAAAGAGAAACGACAGTCCATCATTACTTTAAAACATGAAGGTCAGTCAATCTGGAAAATTGCAAGTGCAGTCGCAAAAACCATCAAGCGAAACTGGCTCTCATGAGGACCAGCACAGGAATGGAAGACCCAGAGTTACCTCTGCTGCAAAGGATAAGTTCATTAGAGTTACCAGCCTCAGAAATTGCAGCCCAAATAAATGCTTCACAGAGTTCAAGTAACAGACACATCTCAACATCAACTGTTCAGAGGAGACTGTGTGAATCAGGCCTTCATGGTCGAATTGCTGCAAAGAAACCACTACTAAAGGACACCAATAAGAAGAAGAGACCTGCTTGGGCCAAGAAACACGAGCAATGGACATTAGACCGGTGGAAATGTGTCCTTTGGACTGGAGTCAAAATTTGAGATTTTTGGTTCCAACCACCGTGTCTTTGTGAGACGCGGTGTGGGTGAACGGATGATCTCCGCATGTGTAGTTCCCACCGTAAAGCATGGAGGAGGAGGTGTTTTGGTGTGGGGGTGCCTTGCTGGTGACACTGTCTGTGATTTATTTAGAATTCAAGGCACACTTAACCAGCATGGCTACCACAGCATTCTGCAGCGATACGCCATCCCATCTGATTTGGGCTTAGTGGGACTATCATTTGTTTTTCAACAGGACAATGACCCAACACACCTCCAGGCTGTGTAAGGGCTATTTTACCAAGAAGGAGAGTGATGGAAAGCTGCATCAGATGACCTGGCCTCCACAATCCCCCGACCTCAACCCAATTGAGATGGTTTGGGATGAGTCGGACGGCAGAGTGAAGGAGAAGCAGCCAACAAGTGCTCAGCATATGTGGGAACTCCTTCAAGACGGTTGGAAAAGCATTCCAGGTGTCACGATGCTGAGTTAAGGGACGGTAAACGGAGTGCTCGTAGAGACTTTTATTAAACTTATCACACTATACGTTCTCAAAAATAAGCGAAGAGCGACAAGCACCAAGTGACTTACGTGCCGTGACCACAAACAGCAGACAAACACAAACAATGATCCACAGACAGGTGGATGTGAGAGGTGCCTAAATACTAGCCCCAATCAGAGACTAACTCTGGACAGCTGTCTCTGATTGGGGATCATCAACCACCCTTAGTATTCATGTGAGGGCTTGACTGTGGTTCTACCACTCCCCCTAGTGGAAAAAAAGCCTACCCACAGTCAAACCTTCACACCAGGTGAAACTGGTTTTTATTTATTTTTTTATTTCACCTTTATTTAACCAGGTAAACCAGTTGAGAACAAGTTCTCATTTACAACTGCGACCTGGCCAAGATAAAGCAAAGCAGTGCGATAAAAACAACAACACAGAGTTACATATGGGGTAAAACAAAACAAAGTCAAAAATACAACAGAAATACATAAAAATACAGTGTGTGCAAATGTAGCAAGTTATGGAGGTAAGGCAATAAATAGGCTATAGTGCAAAATAATTACAATTAGTATTAACACCGGAATGATAGATGTGCAAGAGATGATGTGCAAATAGAGATACTGGGGTACAAATGAGCAAAATAAATAACAATATAGGGATGAGGTAGTTGGGCGGGCTAATTTCAGATGGGCGGGCTAATTTCAGATGGGCTGTGTACAGGTGCAGTGATCGGTAAGGTGCTCTGACAACTGATGCTTAAAGTTAGTGAGGGAGATAAGAGTCTCCAGCTTCAGGGATTTTTGCAATTTGTTCCAGTCATTGGCAGCAGAGAACTGGAAGGAATGGCGGCCAAAGGAGGTGTTGGCTTTGGGGATGACCAGTGAGATATACCTGCTGGAGCGCAGACTACGGGTGGGTGTTGCTATGGTGACCAATGAGCTAAGATAAGGTGGGGATTTGGTTGAGAGAATGCCAAGAGTGTGCAAAGCTGTCTTCAAGGCAAAGGGTGGCTATTTGAAGAATCTCAAATATAAAACATATTTTGATTTGTTTAACACATTTTTGGTTACTACATGATTCCATATGTGTTATTTCATAGTTTTGATGTCTTCACTATTATTCTACAATGTAGAAAATAGTAAAAATAAAGAAAAACCCTGGAATGAGTAGGTGTGTCCAAACTTTTGACTGGCACTATAAGTTATATATAAGGTTATATTATAGGGTTATCGTATAAGGTTTTACATTCTCTCTGACATTTTTTCCTACATTTGTTTATTTGTATAATCTATAAATAACATCATATAGGCCTAATATTATAAGAAACATGTAAGAAACAATTGAGATAGTTTCCATAGTAACTAGTAACCATAGTTTCCACCGATGTCCTCTGGTACAACTCCTATCGAGAATGTGTTAAATGGAAGAAAAAAAACGATATGTATATATATATATATATATATATATATATATATATATATATACACACACACATATATTGCTAGCTACTCTGCTGACAGTTTGACAAGAACATGTGGTAGCTAACTAGCTTGTTCATTGTTTACAAATGAGTGAATGTGCTAGAAAGCTAAACAGCTACCTAGCTAGCTGGTTGACTGATGTGGCTAGCCAAAAAGGGCTAGTTTTGAAAGTTGGATCATCTTATCATATACACATATACATATACATATACAGTGAGGGAAAAAAGTATTTGATCCCCTGATGATTTTGTACGTTTGCCCACTGACAAAGACATGATCAGTCTATAATTTAATGGTAGGTTTATTTGAACAGTAAGAGACAGAATAACAAAAAAAAATCCAGAACAACGCATGTCAAAAAAAATTATAAATTGATTTGCATTCTAATGAGGGAAATAAGTATTTGACCCCTCTGCAAAACATGACTTAGTACTTGGTGGCAAAACCCTTGTTGGCAATCACAGAAGTCAGACGTTTCTTGTAGTTGGCCACCAGGTTTGCACACATCTCAGGAGGGATTTTGTTCCACTCCTCTTTGCAGATCTTCTCCAAGTCATTAAGGTTTCAAGGCTGACGTTTGGCAACTCGAACCTTCAGCTCCCTCCACAGATTTTCTATGGGATTAAGGTCTGGAGACTGGCTAGGCCACTCCAGGACCTTAATATGCCTCTTCTTGAGCCACTCCTTTGTTGCCTTGGCCGTGTGTTCTGGGTCATTGTCATGCTGGAATACCCATCCACGACCCATTTTCAATTGACGGTACATGGCCTGGCTGAGGGAAGGAGGTTCTCACCCAAGATTTGACGGTACATGGCCCCGTCCATCGTCCCTTTGATGCGGTGAAGTTGTCCTGTCCCCTTAGCAGAAAAACACCCCCAAAGCATAATGTTTCCACCTCCATGTTTGACGGTGGGGATGGTGTTCTTGGGGTCATAGGCAGCATTCCTCCTCCTCCAAACACGGCGAGTTGAGTTGATGCCAAAGAGCTCGATTTTGGTCTCATCTGACCACAACACTTTCATCCAGTTCTCCTCTGAATCATTCAGATGTTCATTGGCAAACTTCAGACGGCCCTGTATATGTGCTTTCTTGAGCAGGGGGACCTTGTGGGCGCTGCAGGATTTCAGTCTTTCACAGCGTAGTGTGTTACCAATTGTTTTCTTGGTGACTATGGTCCCATCTGCCTTGAAATCATTGACAAGATCCTCCCGTGTAGTTCTGGGCTGATTCCTCACTGTTCTCATGATCATTGCAACTCCACGAGGTGAGATCTTGCATGGAGCCCCAGGCCGAGGGAGATTGACAGTTATTTTGTGTTCCTTCCATTTGCGAATAATCGCACCAACTGTTGTCACCTTCTCACCAAGCTGCTTGGCGATGGTCTTGTAGCCCATTCCAGCCTTGTGTAGGTCTACAATCTTGTCCCTGACATCCTTGGAGAGCTCTTTGGTCTTGGCCATGGTGGAGAGTTTGGAATCTGATTGATTGATTGCTTCTGTGGACGGTTGTCTTTTATACAGGTAACAAGATGAGATTAGGAGCACTCCCTTTAAGAGTGTGCTCCTAATCTCAGCTCGTTACCTGTATAAAAGACACCTGGGAGCCAGAAATCTTTCTGATTGAGAGGGGGTCAAATACTTATTTCCCTCATTAAAATGCAAATCAATTTATAACATTTTTGACATGCATTTTTCTGGATTTTGTTGTTGTTATTCTGTCTCTCACTGTTCAAATAAACGTACCATTAAAATTATAGACTGATCCTTTCTTTGTCAGTGGGCAAACGTACAAAATCATCAGGGGATCAAATACTTTTTTCCCTCACTGTATGTATATATATATATATATATATATATACACAGTGGGGAAAAAAAGTATTTAGTCAGCCACCAATTGTGCAAGTTCTCCCACTTAAAAAGATGAATTTTCATCATAGGTACACGTCAACTATGACAGACAAATTGAGGAAAAAAAATCCAGAAAATCACATTGTAGGATTTTTAATGAATTAATTTGCAAATTATGGTGGAAAATAAGTATTTGGTCACCTACAAACAAGCAAGATTGCTGGCTCTCACAGACCTGTAACAACTTCTTTAAGAGGCTCCTCTGTCCTCCACTCATTACCTGTATTAATGGCACCTGTTTGAACTTGTTATCAGTATAAAAGACACCTGTCCACAACCTCAAACAGTCACACTCCAAACTCCACTATGGCCAAGACCAAAGAGCTGTCAAAGGACACCAGAAACAAAATTGTAGACCTGCACCAGGCTGGGAAGACAGAATCTGCAATAGGTAAGCAGCTTGGTTTGAAGAAATCAAATGTGGGAGCAATTATTATGAAATGGAAGACATACAAGACCACTGATAATCTCCCTTGATCTGGGGCTCCACGCAAGATCTCACCCCGTGGGGTCAAAATGATCACAAGAACGGTGAGCAAAAATCCCAGAACCACACGGGGGGACCTAGTGAATGACCTGCAGAGAGTTGGGACCAAAGTAACAAAGCCTACCATCAGTAACACACTACGCCGCCAGGGACTCAAATCCTGCAGTGCCAGACGTGTCCCCCTTTATAGCCAGTACATGTCCAGGCCCGTCTGAAGTTTGTTAGAGTGCATTTGGATGATCCAGAAGAGGATTGGGAGAATGTCATATGGTCAGATGAAACCAAAATAGAACATTTTGGTAAAAACTCAACTCGTCGTGTTTGGAGGACAAAGAATGCTGAGTTGCATCCAAAGAACACCATATCTACTGTGAAGCATGGGGGTGGAAACATCATGCTTTGGAGCTGTTTTTCTGCAAAGGGACCAGGACGACTGATCCGTGGAAAGGAAAGAATGAATGGGGCCATGTATCGTGAGATTTTGAGTGAAAACCTCCTTCCATCAGCAAGGGCATTGAAGATGAAACGTGGCTGGGTCTTTCAGCATGACAATGATCCCAAACACACCGCCCGGGCAAAGAAGGAGTGGCTTCGTAAGAAGCATTTCAAGGTCCTGGAGTGGCCTAGCCAGTCTCCAGATCTCAACCCCATAGAAAATATTTGGAGGGAGTTGAAAGTCCGTGTTGCCCAGCGACAGCCTCAAAACATCACTGCTCTAGAGGAGATCTGCATGGAGGAATGGGCCAAAATACCAGCAACAGTGTGTGAAAACCTTGTGAAGACTTACAGAAAACGTTTGACCTGTGTCATTGCCAACAAAGGGTATATAACAAAGTATTGAGAAACTTTTGTTATTGACCAAATACTTATTTTCCACCATAATTTGCAAATAAATTCATAAAAAATCCTACAATGTGATTTTCTGGATATTTTTATTCTAATTTTGTCTGTCATAGTTGACGTGTACCTATGATGAAAATTACAGGCCTCTCATCTTTTTAAGTGGGAGAACTTGCACAATTGGTGGCTGACTAAATACTTTTTTCCCCCACTGTATATATACAGCTGTGGAAAAAATTAAGAAACCACTGCACATTTGTCTTAAATCAGCATCTCTACATGTATGGCAGCCATTCCATTCCAGTGTCTGTTGAATTCCAACACAAGCACACCTCATTCTACTGAATTAGGTACTGATTAGGTGATCACATGAACCAAATCTTATTTAACGAGGAAAAGTATAAAAACCACTGCTGTGGTCATCACTATCCTCTTGCAATAGCACCAGCTGGATGGCAAAAACAGTGCTAATAGTACCTCAAAAGTAATATTAATCAAAAAATAACTATTGACCATGCCAAAAGAGTTGAAAAGGAAAGTTTTGAGTGAGTAAAAGAAGAGTTCAATCCTGTCTTTACTGGCAGAGGGATACAGTGAGCGTCAGGTTGCTTCCATCCTTAAAATTTCAAAGACGGCGGTTCATAAGAACAAGGTCAAGCAGCAGACATTGGGGAAAACAAAGCTACAGACCGGCAGAGGGCGAAAACGACTCTCTACTGACCGGGATGACCGCCAACTCATTTGAATGTCACTCAACAACCGTAGGATGACATCAAGTGACCTACAAAAAGAATGGCAAACGGCAGCTGGGGTGAAGTGCACGGCGAGGGCGGCTCGAAACAGGCTCCTAGGGGCAGGGCTGAAGTCGTGCAAAGCTAGAGAAAAAAAGCCCTTCATCAATGAGAAGCAAAGAAGAGCCAGGCTGAGGTTTGCAAAAAACCATAAAGATTGGACCGTAGAGGACTGGAGTAAGGTCTTCTTCTCTTTTGAGTCCAATTGTCAGCTTTGCCCAACACCTAGTTGTCTAATGGTTAGACGGAGACCTGGAGAGGCCTACAAGCCACAGTGTCTCGCACCCACTGTGAAATTTGGTGGAGGATCGGTGATGATCTGGGGGTCCTTCAGCAAGGCTGGAATCGTGCAGATTTGTCTTTGTGAAGGACGCATGAATCATGTCACGTACAATGTTGTCCTGAATGAAAACTTGCTTCCTTTTGCTCTGACATTGTTCCCCAACTCTGAGGATTGGTTTTTCCAGCAGGACAATGCGCCATGCCACACAGCCAGGTCAATCAAGGTGTGGATGGAGGACCACCAGATCAAGACCCTGTCATGGCCAGCCCAATCTCCAGACCTGAACCCCATTGAAAACTTCTGGAATGTGATCAAGAGAAAGATGGATGGTCACAAGCTATAAAACAAAGCTGAGCTGCTTGAATTTTTGCGCCAGGAGTGGCATAAAGTCACCCAACATCGATGTGAAAGACTGGTGGAGAGCATGCCAAGACGCATGAAAGCTGTGATTGAAAATTGTTTTACATTTACATTTTAGTCATTTTAGCAGACGCTCTTATCCAGAGCGACTTACAGTTAGTGAGTGCATACATTATTTTATTTTTTTCATACTGGCCCCCCGTGGGAATCAAACCCACAACCCTGGCGTTGCAAACGCCATGCTCTACCAACTGAGCTCCAAATATTGATTTCTGAACTCTTCCTAAGTTAAAACATTAGTATTGTGTTGTTTAAAAATGAACATGAACTTATTTTCTTTGCATTATTCGAGGTCTGACAACACTGCATATTTTTTTGTTATTTTGACCAGTTGTCATTTTCTGCAAATAAATGCTCTAAATGACAATATTTTTATTTGGAATTTGGGAGAAATGTTGTCAGCAGTTTATAGAATAAAACAAAAAGGTTAATTTCACCCAAACACATACCTATAAATAGTAAAACC
>NC_140026.1:1871457-1916457 GCF_964263955.1 Coregonus lavaretus | reverse complement strand
GTTGGTGCCGATGACAGATACAACGACAGCAGCTGATATTTTTACCGCACTCGTCGGCGCGCTGGACAGGGTCGGAGTGGACTGGTCCCGCGCTGTCAGCCTGGCTACAGATGGTGCGCCCTCAATGATCGGGAAAAAAGCAGGCGTTGTGACAAAGTTCAGAGAGAAAGTGCAATCTGCAAATGGAGGACGTGATTTTTTGACTTTTCACTGTATTTTGCACCAGGAGGCTTTGTGTTGCAAGTCATTAAAGATGGATAACGTCATGAAGGTGGTCATCCAAACTGTTAATTTCATCCGATCCAGAAGCCTGAATCACCGTCAGTTTGACAGCCTTCTCAGAGAGAAAGACCACATCTATGGCCTGCCATACCACACTGAGGTAAGATGGTTAAGCCGAGGTGCTGTGCTGAGGCGTTTCTTTGATTTACGAGAAGAAATTGAACAGTTCATGGAAGAAAAGGTCAAACCAGTGTTAGAATTTCATTCCGCAGAATGGATGCAGGACCTTGCATTTATGGTGGATGTTACAGAGCACCTGAATAACTTGAACAAACAGCTGCAAGGGCGCAACAAAGTTGTCACGCAGTATTATGACAGCATACGTTCTTTCAAGTTGAAGCTGTCATTGTGGGAGACGCAACTTGCCGGTGGTGATGCAGCTCACTTCCCCTGTCTGAAAAATGTGTGCGCGACCCAACATGTGGCAGACATGAAGCGGTTCAAAGATAAAATAACTGGACTGTTACGGGAGTTTGAGCAACGCTTTCAGATTTATGTTCATATGTTTTTATGTTGATGTGCTATTGTTTTTAATTGATTTTATTTTATTTGTATATTTAACCTATTCTTGACTCTGTGGTTCTTGCACTTGTTTGGGGAACAGGATTTCATTATTTTTATCTAAATTTCTGCCTGAGAAATGACACCCTGATATAGTTCTGTGATCTGTGAAACAGTTCTGTTAATCACTGAGGCATTGTGTGTTTGTGTGTTCTTTGTCCTCAGAACTTTCAAATAACTTGAAGTGTTGTATGATTAATAGTGATGTTGTGCTTTTGGACACTGTCCTCAGGCTCCAGCTTTATGTTTATATGTTTTTAATTGATTTTTAACCTATTCTTGACTCTGTGGTTCTTGCACTTGTTTGGGGAACAGGATTTCATTATTTTTATCTACATTTCTGCCTGAGAAATGACACCCTGATATAGTTCTGTGATATACTTCTGTGAATCACTGAGGCATTGTGTGTTTGTGTGTTCTTTTTCTTTAGAATTTTCAAATAAACTTGACGTGTTTTATGATTAATAGTGATGTTGTGCTTGTACTATTTTGGACACACTGTCCTCAGGCTCCAGCTTTATGTTGTATGTTGATCGTATTAAAACAAAGAAAACAATCTGAAGTTGTTGTTTTTAAGTTATATATATACCATGATTTTTCCGGTCCGGCCCACTTGGGAATAGATTTTCCTCCATGTGGCCCCTGAGCTAAAATGAGTTTGACACCCCTGATCTATTTTTTCCGTAAAATATGCTTGAATTTTCAAAATAGTTTTCATTGGGAAGGCAGAGAATGCGTTTTTATCAAAAAGCAAATCACTTTTGGCACAGAATCCTACTAGCTACTCCACGTGCTTAATTACGTCATTTTTGTTTTGAGCCAACTTCGCTGTCGTACAGCGAGGTAGCCCGATTCCAAATGCGATCAACTTTCAGCGGGTGCAAAACATGCCTACGCGGGCGCCCATATATATATTTTACCCTTATTTAACTAGGCAAGTCAGTTAAGAACAAATTCTTATTTACAATGACGGCCTGCACCGGCCAAACCCGGACGACGCTGGGCCAATTGTGCGCCGCCCTATGGGACTCCCAATCACGGCCGGTTGTGATACAGCCTGGAATCGAACCAGGGGGTCTGTAGTGACGCCTCAAGCACTGAGATGCAGCGCCTTAGACCGCTGCGCCACTCGGGAGCCCTATTAATATTAATGGAACCCCTTCAGTGTGGACCCTGTCTTGTGAAGAACGCTGCCCTCTGTCTGCCACTGAGTTCAGATTAGTCATTTCACCAGCATTGGTCCATGCTATTGGCAGGTTCCAGATCTGTTTGTGCTATATTGCCCGCTCCTGTGGTCAATGACCACAAACAGATCTGGAACCAGTCTACCGTGCTATTGTGCGTATTGCCCACTCTTATGGTCAATGACCACAGGTCATGAACCAGGCTACCATGCTATACATTTAGCCCAACCTTCCTATCAATGGAAATACTTGAGTTCTTGCCATGAAATATATGTTGGGGTAAAGGTTTATCTATCAACAGAATACCAAAAGGTCAAAAGGTTGCTTTTACTGATGTTGTCTCTCTGTCCCTGTCTCTTTGTCTGTCCCGGTCTCTGTATGTCCTTTTCCCTGTCTCTCTGTCCCTGTCTCTTTGTCTGTCTCTGTATGTCCTTTTCCCTGTCTCTGTCTGTCTCTGTCCCTGTGTCTCTATCCCTGTGTGGCTGTCCCTGTGTCTCTGTCCCTGTGTCCCTGTGTCTCTGTCCCTGTGTCTCTGTCCCTGTGTCTCTGTGTCTGTGTCTGTGTCTGTGTCCCTGTGTCTCTGTGTCTCTGTCCCTGTGTCTCTGTCCCTCTGTCTGTGTCCCTCTGTCTGTGTCCCTGTGTCTCTGTCCCTGTGTCTCTGTCCCTCTGTCCCTGTGTCTCTGTCCCTGTGTCTCTGTCCCTGTGTCTCTGTCCCTGTGTCTGTGTCCCTGTGTCTCTGTCCCTCTGTCTGTGTCCCTGTGTCTCTGTCCCTCTGTCCCTGTGTCTCTGTCCCTGTGTCTCTGTCCCTGTGTCTGTGTCCCTGTGTCTCTGTCCCTGTGTCTCTGTCCCTGTGTCTCTGTCCCTCTGTCTGTGTCCCTGTCCCTGTATCTCTGTCCCTGTGTCTCTGTCCCTCTGTCCCTGTCCCTGTGTCCCTGTCCCTCTGTCCCTGTGTCTCTGTCCCTCTGTCTGTGTCCCTGTCCCTCTGTCCCTGTGTCTCTGTCCCTGTCCCTCTGTCCCTGTGTCTCTGTCCCTGTGTCTCTGTCCCTGTGTCTCTGTCCCTGTGTCTCTGTCCCTGTGTCTCTGTCCCTGTCCCTGTGTCTCTGTCCCTGTGTCCCTGTCCCTCTGTCCCTGTGTGTTCTCTCTCTCTGTCTCTCTGTCTCCCTCTCCAGCCGTCCTGTACGAGCTCCTCTATGAGCGTGTGTGTGGCACGGAGCGTTCCGTGGTGGCTCCCAGTCTGAAGGGCGGTACCGGTAACCGTGGTAACGACCTTCTAGAAGACGACCCGGACAATGAGCAGTGTCGTAGCAGCGACGAGTCGGACGTGGAGGGAGAGGACGCTCTCTGGTAGGGACAGATCAGAACCGAACCTAATCCAATGCAAGTCAATAGTACCATGTCCAAATGATCTAGAAGTGACTTCATTGAGTTACACAATCCATTTTTAGCTACGTTTTTTTTAGATGGGATGATTTGGACGTGAAACGCGAAAATGCTTGTATCGTTACCATTGACTTGCATTGAATTTGTGCCACAAATGCTAAAAAGTTAGCATTTGAAACAGTGGCCAGGTAAACAAAACCAGAACATGGGTTACTGTCATACCTCGTCCATAGACGGGAAACCAGGTAAGGAAACCAATATGTCATTTTGTAATGTGGATGAACGATCCCTTTTAACCATTAGACGGGAATCAGAGTTTCAGTCAGCTGGTAATAGCCGGCTTCCGGCCGGTGAAATTTGGCGCTTGCCAATTGTCCGGAAGAAGAGGAAGAACAAATCCCATCGCGAAATAATGTTTTTTAGCCTCTTGATTGGTGGAAATGCCAGTCGGTGGAAATACATTTAACTGGTCATGCTTATCGGTCTATAGGTTAATTTGTATAATTTTTGTGGAATTAAATTGGTGCCTTTACAGTATATTCGTTACGTATCTTATTTATCGCGACGCGTAAAGCATACAGATACAGAGCCTTTGAGTGGAACATCTGTCAGCTGCTGCGGCATATAGAAGACAGCGCCATCCACTCTGCAACGAGCTGGAGGCAGTATGCATTTTGAAAACATATACTTAAATTGTTTGAAACCTGAACATTTTACTACATATTATGAGGCATGTTTTACCTTGCTTCAAAGTAGCCTAGCGAAATTCAGACCAATTATTTTATATCAACTTTCTTTCGTTGTCCGTTGTGCAAAAGGCACAATCCTAGTCATTTTTTTAAAAAATGTTTTAATTTAACCTTAGTCTCATTGAGATCAAATCTATTTTTTCAAGAGAGACCTGGTCTAACCAAGACTGCAGCAATGTTTGAGACAAATATCAGATAAACTGTAACAACTTAAAAGACATAAAATAAAATGTTTTGACGTAGACGCACAGATTTCAATTACAGAAACATATTAGACCCTTTCAATATTTCTAGTGGATACTTTCATCTCTCACGTGAAACCGCTCGCATGCCTTTTTGACAAGTGTTTCCCCGCTAATTGCATTATGGAACGAACATGTGAAATAATAAAGAGTTTATCAACATTTTTAAGCAAAAAAAATTCTGATCTCTTGCATCAGACTTATTGCTTAAAAATAATAATAATAATGTAGCTTAGTCCTACTGGTTGTATTAATTTGAGATCTATTTTCCCACAACTGGGATCTATTTTCCCACAACTGTCCCAGAGTCTGATTGGAAAAGGCTATTTATTTTCTTGACAATCTGACCAATAAATAGGTGAGCTTTCCTACTACGGGGGAATAGTAGATTGACATACAGTGGGGGAAAAAAGTCAGCCACCAATTGTGCAAGTTCCACCATAATTTGCAAATAAATTCATTAAAAATCCTACAATGTGATTTTCTGGATTTTTTCCCCCCTCATTTTGTCTGTCATAGTTGACGTGTACCTATGATGAAAATTACAGGCCTCTCATCTTTTTAAGTGGGAGAACTTGCACAATTGGTGGCTGACTAAATACTTTTTTCCCCCACTGTAGGCAAGTGATTTTGCTGTTCGTTACTCGTCTTGTTGGCTGAGGGAAAAGTACACCGAACAAAAATATAAACTCAAAACGACGAGCACGCAGATGAGCTTCCCTGAGACAGTTTCTGACAGTTGGTGCAGAAATTATTCGGTTGTAAAAAAACAAACAGTTTTCATCAGCTGTCCGGGTGGCTGGTCTCAGACGATCCCGCAGGTGACGAAGCTGGATGTGGAGGTGCTGGGCTGGCGTGGTTACACGTGATCTGCGGTTGTGAGGCCGGTTGGACGTTCTGCCAAATTCTCTTAAAACGACGTTGGAGGCGTCTTATGGTAGAGCGCTCCCTCAACTTGAGAGATCTTTTATTGTCCCCAGCACAAGGTGCACCTGTGTAATGATCACGCTGTTTAATCAGCTTCTTGATATGCCACACCTGTCAGGTGGATGCACTATCTTGGCAAAGGGGAAATGCTCACCAACAGGGATGTAAACAAATTTGTGCACAAGATTTGAGAAAAAGAAGCTTTTTTTGTGCATGTGGAAAATTTCTGGGATCTTATATTTCAGCTCATGAAACATTGTACCGACACTTCACATGTTGCGTTTTTATATTTTTTGTTCAGTTTATTATTATTATTATTATTATTAT
This sequence comes from Coregonus lavaretus, assembly GCF_964263955.1. Classification (NCBI taxonomy): domain Eukaryota; kingdom Metazoa; phylum Chordata; class Actinopteri; order Salmoniformes; family Salmonidae; genus Coregonus; species Coregonus lavaretus. The sequence continues at coordinate 1,910,805 of NC_140026.1, read as the reverse complement.
TATTATTAAATAGTAAATGTAAACAGTTATTCTAACATCTTCAAAGTGCACATCAGAATTGGGTAAGAAGGACGCACACATCGTTGCATCCTCGATTTTTGCACGTTCTGTTAATATGATTTACTATATTCATATCTGAACGCCCTAATGAGGTTAAGCATATGGGTCCGGTAAATTTCTCAAATGTCCGGTAAATTTAAAATGCTGCCGGTTAAATGTCCGGCGCTGCAATTTCCTAACGGAAACCCGAAAAGTCTGAAATATGACTTTACGTCGGTGTGATCCACAGGAGCCAGGATGGACCAGCTGGACCTGCAGCCCACAGGGGGCACACCACTAAGGTAACTATAACTATACACACACACAGTAGAGTTTCTACTTTCTCTTTTTCTACAAGTATTGCGCTCTCTTATTGGGTTATTGATCTCTGTTATTGTGTTATTGATCTGTTATTGATTTGTAATTGACGGATATGTTATTAGGTATTTATTGGTAGGGGTGTGAATGTTTTAAACGTTTATAAATTAAATTGGGATCCTTAACGTTAAGAAAAATCCCTAATGGGAAAAACATTTTTTTTTTTGTCCCCCACCCCCACACAAATGAAGCTGACTATTTCTCTTCGCCAGTGTGTGTTCAGTCTTTGGTCTGTCCTTTAGAATATCCCGAGTGGCGCAGCTGTCTAAGGCACTGTGTCTCAGTGCTTGAGGCATCACTACAGACCCGGGTTCGATCCCAGGCTGTGTCACAGAGACCCATGAGGCGGCGCACAATTGGCCCAGCGTCGTCCAGGGTAGGGGAGGGTTTGGCCGGCCGGGTCGTGTTTTGGAGGACCCATGGCTCTCGACCTTCGCTTCTCCCGAGTCCGTAGGGGAGTTGTAGCGATGGGACAAGACTGTAACTACCAATTGGATATCACAAAATTAAGGAGAAAAAGGGGTAAAAGTACATATTTTTTATATACAGTACCAGTCAAAAGTTTGGACACACCTACTCATTCCAGGCTTTTTCTTTATTTTTACTATTTTCTACATTGTAGAATAATAGTGAAGACATCAAAACTATGAAATAACACATATGGAATCATGTAGTAACCAAAAAAGTGTTAAACAAATCAAAATATATTTTATATTTGAGATTCTTCAAAGTGATGACAGCATTGCACGCTCTTGGCATTCTCTCAACCAGCTTCATGAGGAATTATTTTCCAACAGTCTTGAAGGAGTTCCCACATATGCTGAGCACTTGTTGGCTGCTTTTCCTTCACTCTACCGTCCGACTCATCCCAAACCATCTCAATTGGGTTGTGGTCGGTTGATTGTGGAGGCCAGGTCATCTGATGCAGCACTCCATCACTCTCAAATAACCCTTACACAGCCTGGAGGTGTGTTTTGGGTCATTGTCCTGTTGAAAAACAAATTATAGTCCCACTAAGCCCAAACCAGATGGGATGGCGTATCGCTGCAGAATGCTGTGGTAGCCATGCTGGTTAAGTGTGCCTTGAATTCTAAATAAATCACTGACCGTGTCACCAGCAAAGCACCCGCACACCACCTCCATTCTTCACGGTGGGTACCACACATGCAGAGATCATCCGTTCACCTACCCTGCAAAAAGCTCACATTTGGATTTGTCAGACCAAAGGACAGATTTCCACCGGTCTAATGTCCATTGCTCAGGTTTCTTGGCCCAAGCAAGTCTCTTCTTCTTATTGGTGTCCTTTAGTAGTGGTTTCTTTGCAGCAATTCGACCATGAAGGCCTGATTCACGGAGTCTCCTCTGAACAGTTGATGTGGAGATGTGTCTGTTACTTGAACTCTGTGAAGCATTTATTTGGGCTACAATCTGAGATGCAGTTAACACTGCAGCAGAGGTAACTCTGGGTCTTCCTTTCCTGTGGCGGTCCTCATGAGAGCCAGTTTCATCATAGCGCTTGATGGTTTTTGCGACTGCACTTGAAGAAACATTCTAAGTTCTTGACATTTTCCGGATACTTTTTTAAGTAATGTACTGTCGTTTCTCTTTGCTTATTTGAGCTGTTCTTGCCATAATATGGACTTGGTCTTTTACCAAATAGGGCGAACTTCTGTATACCACCCCTACCTTGTCACAACACAACTGATTGGCTCAAACATTTACATTTACGTCATTTAGCAGACGCTCTTATCCAGAGCGACTTACAAATTGGTGCATTCACCTTATAGCCAGTGGGATAACCACTTTACAATATGTTATTTTTTTTGGTGGGGTAAGGGGGGGTAGAAGGATTACTTTATCCTATCCCAGGTATTCCTTAAAGAGGTGGGGTTTCAAGTGTCTCCGGAAGGTGGTGAGTGACTCCGCTGTCCTGGCGTTGTGAGGGAGCTTATTCCACCCATTGGGCTGCCAGAGCAGCGAACAGTTTTGACTGGGCTGAGCGGGAACTGTGCTTCCGCAGAGGTAGGGGGGACCAGCAGGCCAGAGGTGGATGAACGCAATGCCCTCGTTTGGGTGTAGGGACTGATCAGAGCCTGAAGGTACGGAGATGCCACTCCCCTCACAGCTCCGTAGGCAAGCACCATGGTCTTGTAGCAGATGCGAGCTTCAACTGGAAGCCAGTGTAGTGTGTGGAGGAGCGGGATGATGTGAGAGAACTTGGGAAGGTTGAACAACAGACGGGCTGCGGCGTTCTGGATGAGTTGTAGGGGTTTAATGGCACAGGCAGGGAGGCCAGCCAACAGCGAGTTGCAGTAATCCAGATGGGAGATGACAAGTGCCTGGATTTGGACCTGTGCCGCTTCCTGTGTAAGGCAGGGTCGTACTCTCCGAATGTTGTAGAGCATGAACCTGCAGGATCGGGTCACCGCCTTGATGTTAGCGGAGAATGACAGGGTGTTGTCCAGGGTCACGCCAAGGCTCTTTGCACTCTGGGAGGAGGACACAACGGAGTTGTCAACCGTGATGGCGAGATCATGGAACGGGCAGTCCTTCCCCGGGAGGAAGAGCAGCTCCGTCTTGCCGAGGTTCAGTTTGAGGTGGTGATCCGTCATCCATACTGATATGTCTGCCAGAGATGCGATTCGCCACCTGGTTATCAGAAGGGGGAAAGGAGAAGATTAGTTGTGTGTCGTCTGCGTAGCAATGATAGGAGAGGCCATGTGAGGATATGACAGAGCCAAATGACTTGGTGTATAGCGAGAATAGGAGAGGGCCTAGAACTGAGCCCTGGGGGACACCAGTGGTGAGAGCACGTGGTGCGGAGACAGATTCTCGCCACGCCACTTGGTAGGCGCGACCGGTCAGGTAGGACGCAATCCAGGAGTGAGCCGCGCCGGAGATGCCCAACTCGGAGAGGGTGGAGAGGGGGATCTGATTGTTCAGCAGGGAGGAGAAGGTGGCAAAGAGCTTCCTAGCGATAAATGATAAGGATGTTAAACTTGAATGGGCTAGTGACAAACGCATTAAGAAGGAAAGAAATTCCACAAATGAACTTTTATTAACACACCTGTTAATTGAAATGCATTCCAGGTGACTACCTCCATAAAGCTAGTTATTTCATAGTTTTGATGTCTTCAATATTATTCCACAATGCAGAAAATAGTCAAAATAAAGAAAAACCCTGGAATGAGTAGGTGTCCAAACCTTTGACTGGTGCTGTGTATATATAAAATAAATCCTAGCCTCTTCATTGATGATAGGCCCCGTTTTACTTCAGTTGCAAGAAATTGCGAGCCAAGAAATTACGAAATACAGCATTCCGTTGAGAGATACAGCCTTTGATTGCCAATAGATAGGCCTAGTGCACGGTTCTGACTGTCTGTCTGGTGGCTGACCTGCCTATACTGATAGATAGGCCTAGTGTACGGTTCTGACTGTCTGGTGGCTGACCTGCCTATACTGATAGATAGGCCTAGTGCACGGTTCTGACTGTCTGTCTGGTGGCTGACCTGCCTATACTGATAGATAGGCCTAGTGCAGGGTTCTGACTGTCTGTCTGGTGGCTGACCTGCCTATAATGATAGATAGGCCTAGTGCACGGTTCTGACTGTCTGTCTGGTGGCTGACCTGCCTATACTGATAGATAGGCCTAGTGCACGGTTCTGACTGTGGCTGACCTGCCTATACTGATAGATAGGCCTAGTGCACGGTTCTGACTGTGGCTGACCTGCCTATACTGATAGATAGGCCTAGTGCAGGGTTCTGACTGTCTGTCTGGTGGCTGACCTGCCTATACTGATAGATAGGCCTAGTGCACGGTTCTGTCTGTCTGGTGGCTGACCTGCCTATAATGATAGATAGGCCTAGTGCACGGTTCTGTCTGTCTGGTGGCTGACCTGCCTATACTGATAGATAGGCCTAGTGCACGGTTCTGACTGTCTGTCTGGTGGCTGACCTGCCTATACTGATAGATAGGCCTAGTGCACGGTTCTGACTGTCTGGTGGCTGACCTGCCTATACTGATAGATAGGCCTAGTGCACGGTTCTGACTGTCTGGTGGATGACCTGCCTATACTGATAGATAGGCCTAGTGCACGGTTCTGACTGTCTGGTGGCTGATCTGCCTATACTGATAGATAGGCCTAGTGCACGGTTCTGACTGTCTGGTGGCTGACCTGCCTATACTGATAGATAGGCCTAGTGCACGGTTCTGACTGTCTGGTGGCTGACCTGCCTATACTGATAGATAGGCCTAGTGCATGGTTCTGACTGTCTGGTGGCTGACCTGCCTATACTGATAGATAGGCCTAGTGCACGGTTCTGTCTGTCTGGTGGCTGACCTGCCTATACTGATAGATAGGCCTAGTGCACGGTTCTGACTGTCTGTCTGGTGGCTGACCTGCCTATACTGATAGATAGGCCTAGTGCACGGTTCTGACTGTCTGGTGGATGACCTGCCTATACTGATAGATAGGCCTAGTGCACGGTTCTGACTGTCTGGTGGCTGACCTGCCTATACTGATAGATAGGCCTAGTGCACGGTTCTGACTGTCTGGTGGCTGACCTGCCTATACTGATAGATAGGCCTAGTGCACGGTTCTGTCTGTCTGTCTGGTGGATGACCTGCCTATACTGATAGATAGGCCTAGTGTACGGTTCTGTCTGTCTGGTGGCTGACCTGCCTATACTGATAGATAGGCCTAGTGCACGGTTCTGTCTGTCTGTCTGGTGGATGACCTGCCTATACTGATAGATAGGCCTAGTGTACGGTTCTGTCTGTCTGGTGGCTGACCTGCCTATACTGCCCCTCTCTCTGTCCCTCGCTAGCTAGCTATAAAATATGTGAGTGTTTGTGTTCTCGGAAGTATGGCAACTAAAAATACTGAGTCTTATGAGTCGATTCCTAGCGGAAGATGAGTTTTCTTTCTTCTAAATGTATTGGTATTTAACTAACTTTTAAAGTACTTTTTTTTTGCAGGCAGTAAGGCAGGCAGCTCTATTATTTGATTGACAGTTCTGGTCGCCTAGTGATGGAAGTTAGTCTGAAGAAGAATTCCTTTACAGACAAGTAAAATGGCTGTTCAGTGGTGCATCAACTATCTTCAGAGAAGGTTTGTTTTTGTCTGCATTTAAATAGCTGCGGTGTAACAGACAAACAAACATGCCGTAGCCGAGGCGCTTTCAAAGATATTTGACTGCGGTAGATACATTTTATTAGGTACACCACCCCGTTCACGAAAATGCATCGCTCCTACAGACAGTGAGTCAGGTGGCTGTGGCTTGCTATATAAAGCAGGCAGACAGGCATCCAGGCATTCAGTTACTGTTGGATTGAACGTGGGCAAAACGAGTGACCTAAGCGACTTTGAGCGTGGTATGATTGTTGGTGCCCCTCTTGTACCACAGTAACAAAAAAAACATCCAGTCAGCGGCAGTCCTGTGGGCGACGACAGCTCGTTGATGAGCGAACGTCGAAGGAGAACGGCGAGAACAGTGCAAGCTAACGGGCTGTTCGCAGCATGAGATGTACCACCGTCCCATCTGTGGCAACAGTGTGATGCCATTGCGTCAGCATGGACCAACATTCCTGTGGAAGGTTTCCGACACCTTGTAGAATGCCCCGAAGAATTCTGGCTGTTCTGGAGGAAAAGGGGTCCGACCCGGTACTAGATGGGTGTACCTAATAAACTGCATATGTAATAGGACCATTATTCTGTGAATTGACGTGTAATTTTATCATTTTTTTCCTTATCATTTTAACTGGAAACATTTTTTTTTTTTTTAATGGCAGTTTAAATGTTAAGCAGAATTGTCCATTTGTCACATCTCTAGTTATTGGTTGCTTATTGATTGGTTATTGGTTGCTTATTGATTGGTTATTGGTTGCTTATTTATTGGTTGCTTATTGATTGGTTATTTCTGTGTGTGTGTTTCAGAGTGGAGGAGGTAGAGGCCAACCCCTCTCCAACAGGGTCAGACGTTCTCTCAACCCCTTTCTCTACAGAAACACAGAGTACGATGTCTGGGTGAAGTCCAAGAGAGGTACATTTTAAAATACTTTATTTTAATCCAAATCCAATTACATCAAGAAGGATTCGATCATTTAAAAGAGTTGGTCTTTGCTGCTATAACAGCCTCCACTCTTCTGGGAAGGCTTTCCACTAGATGTTGGAACATTGCTGCGGGGACTTGCTTCCATTCAGCCACAAGAGCATTAGTGAGGTCGGGCACTGATGTTGGGCGATTAGGCCCGGCTCGCAGTCGGCGTTCCAATTCATCCCAAAGGTGTTAGATGGGGTTGAGGTAAGGGCTCTGTGCAGGCCAGTCAAGTTCTTCCACACCGATCTCGACAAACCATATCTGAATGGACCTCGCTTTGTGCTCGGGTGCATTGTAATGCTGAAACAGGAAAGGGCCTTCCCCAAACTGTTGCAACAAAGTTGGAAGCACAGAATCGTCTAGAACGTCATTGTATGCTGTAGCGTTAAGATTTCCCTTCACTGGAACTAAGGGGCCTAGCCCCAACCATGAAAAACAGCCCCAGACCATTATTCCTCCTCCACCAAGCTTTACAGTTGGCACTATGCATTGGGGCAGGTAGCATTCTCCTGGCATCTGCCAAACCCAGATTCGTCCGTCGGACTGCCAGATGGTAAAGCGTGATTCATCACTCCAGATAAACGTGTTTACACTGGTCCAGAGTCCAATGGCGGTGAGCTTTACACCACTCCAGCCGACGCTTGGCATTGCACATGGTGATCTTAGGCTTGTGTGCGGCTCCTCAGCCATGGAAACCCATTTCATGAAGCTCCCAACGAACAGTTATTGTGCTGACGTTGCTTCCAGAGGCAGATTGGAACTCTGTAGTGAGTGTTGCAACGGAGGACAGACGATTTCTACGCGCCTCAGCACTCGGCGGTCCCGTTCTGTGAGCTTGTGTGGCCTACCACTTCGCGGCTGAGCCGTTGTTGCTCCTAGACATTTCCACTTCACAATAACAGCACTTACAGTTGACCGGGGCAGCTCTAGCAGGGCAGAAATTTGACGAACTGACTTGTTGGAAAGGTGGCATCCTATGACGGTGCCACGTTGAAAGTCACTGAGCTTTTCAGTACGGGCCATTCTACTGCCAATGTTTGTCTATGGAGATTGCATGGCTGTGTGCTCGATTTTATACACCTGCCAGCAACGGGTGTGGCTGAAATAGCCGAATACACTAATTTGAAGGGGTATCCACATACTTTGGGCAATATAGTGTAGTTTAGTGATTTAATATTACTTTTTATTTCTATTCTGTTTTTATTTGAAATTCAGTTGTCAGTTTACGGTCATGACATGTTGTGTTTATGTAATATTAAACATGTATCACTGACTAACCCCTTCAAAAAGGGTTCAGAAAAACGGCTGCAATACAACAATTCTTCACAGATCTTTCAGTTTAACAGTTTTGTGTGTGTGTGTGTGTGCACATTTCTGTTCAACCAAACATGATTTTCTGGTGTATTATTTAAGAGACTGCATTCCAGAGAGGTGGTCGTTCGGTTTCTCAAGCCTGATGACAAGTTGTCCACAGACACAGAATATTCTCTCCACGAACGCTTGGGGTGCGGTGGTAGAAAACAGATCCAGTGTGACAAGGCACCGCTTTGGATAAACAACTCGGTCAACATGCCTCCCTTTACCTCTTCCAGGTATTTCCACAGCTCACACGGGGCACTTAATGCCCCGCCTGGTTGACCCTCCGGCTGGACAGTGACCTCAGACACTATCTTCGACGCGAGGAAGCTATATTTCTGAAGGACTGTGGTCGAGATGCTTGCTGGATTCATCGTGCTGGCATCTTCCTGGGGTCCTTCTGCGCCACGGCTGTACTCTCTGATTTGCTGAAGTACAAAATACTTTTTCTTCTCTGATCAGTGGCTCCATCTCTCTAATGGGAAGTGCCAGAGACACACTTGGAAGTTGGCTGCAAGGGGATTCAGTATGCATGCGAAGCGCTCACGCAGTGACCTTCAGGAGGACCTGTGCCAACTGTTTTGCAACAGTAGTTTGAATGCAAGTGTGCCTCCAAGGGTGAGAAGGCACGGCACCACATCAGACAGGCGATTGGCTGTTAGTTTTGAAGTTTGGTCGGTGTGGATTTGCGAACGGCTCCTGCGACTTCACCAGCTGCTCAAGCCTGGCCCGGTCACGCTCAGTGGACGCCCTCGGATTTCATCCCTGTTAGCTAGTAATAGCTAGGCCTATTTGAAATATCGCCATCTACTGGCAGCATTTACCTGCCGGATTCAGACGCTAGGAAAAAATGGTGGTTTTTATTTGAGTTAGTTTTGCAGTCAAAGATAGTTTCAGTATAGTTTGTTTTTATTTGGCTGAATTGTTTTTCCATTTTAGTTTATTTTAGTTTCAGTTTTCATTTACTATAATAACCTTGGTACCTGTGTTTGTATTGAGTGGTGGTGTCATGGGGATTTTGTTCACCTGTTCTAACTTGGTTATTTCCTGTTTCAGCTCAGCAAAAGCTGGATTTCTGCATCGCTGCTGGGATGCAGTACACCGTGGGAGACAAGTGCAAGGTACGGTGTGTGTGTGTGAGGTCTTCACTCCGCTGACTGTGTTTTGTGTGGATGCTCTCTGATAGTGTAGTTGTTCTGCCCCGCCCCCTCTAGGTTCGCCTTGACAACGGTGGGCGTTACTATGGCGCCTACATCCAGGAAGTGTCGCCTGATAACGGGCCCGTCACTGTCTTCATAGAGGAACTGGGCAGGAAGTAGGTCATCTCTCTCCTTTTTATATGATCTTTGTTCTGGGCTTTACCCTGTCATGTTTTATCGTTGTTCTGGGCTTTACCCTGTCATGTTTTATCGTGTGTGTGAATGTGTCCAGACGCTCTGTATCCCTCTGGAACCTGCGGCCCCCCACAGACGAGACGACGTCCTGGAGCACGGTGACCCGAGACGGAAAGAGACTGAACAACGTCTCCACTCCACACCCTGGTAAGGACCCTACACCTGTCCCCTAGACCCCTAGTCTTTGGTAAGTGCCTTAAACATGTCCCCTAGCCACTAACTTTGAAAACTCTTGCATCGTCCCAACAGTGTTCATGAATAACTTTTATTTATTTAAAGATAATCATCTTTTTCCTGCAATCAGTCTTTGATCGATCTCTCTTGTGTTCTAGAATATATTTGTTTTAGAATGAGCTGTGTTCTGTTGTACAACAGTTGAAAACTTCAACTCTTCTCTCTCTCTCTCTCTCTCTCTGTCTGTCTCTCTCTCTCTCTCTCTGTCTCTCTCTCTCTCCTCTCTCTCTCTCTCTCTCTCTCTCTCTCTCTGTCTCTGTCTCTGTCTCTGTCTCTGTCTCTCTCTCTCTCTCTCTCTCTCTCTCTCTCTCTCTCTCTCTCTCTCTCGCTCTCTCTCTCGCGCTCTCTCTCTCTCTCTCTGTCTCTCTCTCTCTCTCTCTCTACTCACTCTCTCTCTCTCTCTCTCTCTCTCTCTCTCTCTCTCTCTCTCTACTCACTCTCTGTCTCTCTCTCTCTCCCCCACCTTATCTCTGTCTCTCTCTCTCTCCCCCCCCAGAGTGGGAGGGCAGGGGAGGAGGGAGGAGGTCAGGGAATCCTTCGCCGTCGGAAACGCTGCCTGTCTCTCAGGCAAAAGGCCCCTCCCACAGCGTTGGGCGTGGTGTCCACAAGCAGCACTCTTGGCCCCCACAGGCCACCGTAGAGGAGGGAGGGGTCAGGAGCACCCCCCACCTCAACCCCAGGTCTGTCTGGACCCCAATACTAAACTTTTACACCGATCTTAGATGGAAAAAACCAACCACTAGCTGCAGTAGAGAGTTACAGTGCATTCGGAAAGTATTCAGACGCCTTGACTTTTTCCACATTTTGTTACGTTACAGCCTTATTCTGAAATGTTTTAAATTGTTTTTTCCCCTCATCAATCTTGACACAATACCCCATAATGACAAAGCAAAAACAGGTTTTTATACATTTTTGCTAATTTATTAAAAATAAGTATTCAGACCCTTTACTCAGTACTTTGTTGAAGCACCTTTGGCAGCGATTACAGCCTCGAGTCTTCTTGGGTATGACGCTACAAGCTTGGCACACCTGTATTTGGGGAGTTTCTCCCATTCTTCTCTGCAGATCCTCTCAAGCTCTGTCAGGTTGGATGGGGAGCGTCGCTTCACAGCTATGTTCAGGTCTCTCCAGAGATATTCGATTGGGTTCAAGTCCGGGCTCTGGCTGGGCCACTCAAGGACATTCAGAGACTTGTCCCGAAGCCAGTCCTGTGTTGTCTTGGCTGTGTGCTTAGGGTCATTGTCCTGTTGGAAGGTGAATCTTCGCCCCAGTCTGAGGTCCTGAGCGCTCTGGAGCAGGTTTTCATCAAGGATCTCTCTGTACTTTGCTCCGTTCATTTTTGCCTCTATGCTGACTAGTCTCTCAGTCCCTGCTGCTGAAAAACATCTCCACAGCATGATGCTGCCACCACGCTTCACCGTAGGGATGGTGCCAGGTTTCCTCCAGATGTGACGCTTGGCATTCAGGCCAAAGAGTTCAATCTTGGTTTCATCAGACCAGAGAATCTTGTTTCTCATGGTCGGAGTCCTTTAGGTGCCTTTTGGCAAACTCCAAGTGGGCTGTCGTGCCTTTTACTGAGGAGTGGCTTCCGTCTGGCCACTACCATAAAGGCCTGATTGGTGGAGTGCTGCAGAGATGGTTGTCCTTCTGGAAGGTTCTCCCATCTCCACAGAGGAGCTCTGTCAGAGTGACCATCGGGTTCTTGGTCACCTCCCCGACCAAGGCCCTTGTCCCCCGATTGCTCATTTTGGCCTGGCGAACAGCTCTAGGAAGAGTCTTGGTGGTTCCAAACGTCTTCCATTTAAGAATGATGGAGGCCAATGTGTTCTTGGGGACCTTCAATGCCACAGACATGTTTTGGTACCCTCCCCCAGATCTGTGCCTCGACACGATCCTGTCTCAGAGCTCTACGGACAATTCCTTCGACCTCATGGCTTGGTTTTTGCTCTGACATGCACCGTCAACTGTGGGTCCTCAGGAAACTAGGCATATGTCTACTTCACAGGAGCTGCATTTTAATGTTTATTTATATTTATTTATTTAATGTAAACATAATTGTTTTTATCTAAATGTATTTTTTTGGGCAAAAATACCTACTGGCGCATGTGAACTTTCAAACGTATATTCCATCCATAAATACGAGCCTAGATGGTGGAGAAAGACAGGAACCTCCCCACTAGCCATGATTGGCTGAAATAATGTTTGGGCTGGACATGCCGGGAGATGAGTTTGGATTGGTCTGCCATGTAGCACGCTTCTGTCTAAGGAGGTTTTTGCCAAGAGCGCGCAAAGCTGTCATCAAGTCCTGTGTAGTTCAGTTGGTAGAGCATGGCGTTTGCAACGCCAGAGTTGTGGGTTCGATTCCCACGGGGGGCCAGTATGAAAATGTATGCACTCACTAACTGTAAGTCGCTCTTGATAAGAGTGTCTGCTAAATGACTAAAATGTAAAATATCAAGGCAAAGGGTCTCAGATTTGTTTAACACTTTTTTTGGTTACTACATGATTCCAAATGTGTTATTTCATAGTTTTGATGTCTTCACTATTATTCTACAATGTAGATTATAGTAAAACTAATATAATAACCCTTGAATGAGTAGAGGTCTGTAATTTTTTATCATAGGTACACTTCAACTGTGAGAGACGGAATCTAAAACAAAAATCCAGAAAATCACATTGTATGATTAAGTAATTAATTTGCATTTTATTGCATGACATAAGTATTTGATACATCAGAAAAGCAGAACTCAACCACTGGCTGCTGCATATGCTACATAAACATATGGTTGTAAGCAGGCATGGATGACATAGCAGAATGAACACCCTTCCATACATAAACACTTACCTTTCCGGGGTTTGAGGTTTCGGTGAATGGGTGGTGGTTGTTTTAGATTCCGTCTCTCACAGTTGAAGTGTACCTATGATAAAAATTACAGACCTCTACATGCTTTGTAAGTAGGAAAACCTGCAAAATCGGCAGTGTATCAAATACTTGTTCTCCCCACTGTGTATATATATACATATATATATATATACATACATACAGTGAGGGAAAAAAGTATTTGATCCCCTGCGGATTTTGTACATTTGCCCACTGACAAAGACATGATCAGTCTATAATTTGAATGGGAGGTTTATTTGAACAGTGAGAGACAGAATAACAACAAAAAAATCCAGAAAAACGCATGTCAAAAATGTTATAAATTGATTTGCATTTTAATGAGGGAAATAAGCATTTGACCCCTCTGCAAAACAAGACTTAGTACTTGGTGGCAAAACGCTTGTTGGCAATCACAGAGGTCAGATGTTTCTTGTAGTTGGCCACCAGGTTTGCACACATCTCAGGAGGGATTTTGTCCCACTCCTCTTTGCAGATCTTCTCCAAGTCATTAAGGTTTCGAGGCTGACGTTTGGCAACTCGAACCTTCAGCTCCCTCCACAGATTTTCTATGGGATTAAGGTCTGGAGACTGGCTAGGCCACTCCAGGACCTTAATGTGCTTCTTCTTGAGCCACTCCTTTGTTGCCTTGGCCATGTGTTTTGGGTCATTGTCATGCTGGAATACCCATCCACGACCCATTTTCAATGCCCTGGCTGAGGGAAGGAGGTTCTCACCCAAGATTTGACGGTACATGGCCCCGTCCATCGTCCCTTTGATGCGGTGAAGTTGTCCTGTCCCCTTAGCAGAAAAACACTCCCAAAGCATAATGTTTCCACCTCCATGTTTGACGGTGGGGATGGTGTTCTTGGGGTCATAGGCAGCATTCCTCCTCCTCCAAACACGGCGAGTTGAGTTGATGCCAAAGAGCTCGACTTTGGTCTCATCTGACCACAACACTTTCACCCAATTCTCCTCTGAATCATTCAGATCTTCATTGGCAAACTTCAGACGGCCCTGTATATGTGCTTTCTTGAGCAGGGGGACCTTGCGGGTGCTGCAGGATTTCAGTCCTTCACGGCGTAGTGTGTTACCAATTGTTTTCTTGGTGACTATGGTCCCAGCTGCCTTGAGATCATTGACAAGATCCTCCCGTGTAGTTCTGGGCTAATTCCTCACCGTTCTCATGATCATTGCAACTCCACGAGGTGAGATCTTGTATGGAGCTCCAGGCTGAGGGAGATTGACAGTTCTTTTGTGTTTCTTCCATTTGCGAATAATCCCACCAACTGTTGTCACCTTCTCACCAAGCTGCTTGGCGATGGTCTTGTAGCCCATTCCAGCCTTGTGTAGGTCTACAATCTTATCCCTGACATCCTTGAAGAGCTCTTTGGTCTTGGCCATGGTGGAGAGTTTTTTCAATCTGAATGATTGATTGGTTCTGTGGACAGGTGTCTTTTATACAGGTAACAAACTGAGATTAGGAGCACTCCCTTTAAGAGTGTGCTCCTAATCTCAGCTTGTTACCTGTATAAAAGACATCTGGGAGCCAGAAATCTTTCTGATTGAGAGGGGGTCAAATACTTATTTCCCTCAGTAAAATGCAAATCAATTTATAACATTTTTGACATGTGTTTTTCTGGATTTTGTTGTTGTTATTCTGTCTCTCACTGTTAAAATAAACCTACCATTAAAATTATAGACTGATAATTTATTTGTCAGTGGGCAAACATACAAAATCAGCAGGGGATCAAATACTTTTTCCCCTCACTGTACATACATACATACATACACACACTACCGTTCACAAGTTTGGGGTCACTTAGAAATGTCCTTGTTTTCGAAAGAAAATACATTCTTTGTCTGTTAAAATAATAGAGATAGTGTAGACATTGTTAATGTTGTAAATGTCTATTGTAGCTGGAAACAGCTGTTTTTTAAATGGAATATCTACGTAGGCGTACAGAGTCCTGTGTTCCATTGGCACGTTGTGTTTGCTAATCCAAGTTTATCATTTTAAAAGGCTAATTGATCACTAGAAAACCCTTTTGCAATTATGTTAGCACAGCTGAAAACTGTTGTGCTGATTTAAAGAAGCAATAAAACTGGCCTTCTTGAGACTAGTTGAGTATCTGGAGCATCAGCAATTGTGGGTTCGATTACAGGCTCCAAATGGCCAGAAACAAAGAACATTCTTCTGAAACTCGTCAGTCTATACTTGTTCTGACAAATTAAGGCTATTCCATGCGAGAAATTGCCAAGAAACTGAAGATCTCATACAACGCTGTGTACTACTCCCTTCACAGAACAGCGCAAACTGGCTCTAACCAGAATAGAAAGAGGAGTGGGAGGCCCCGGTGCACAACTGAGCAAGAGGACAAATATATTAGTGTCTAGTTTCAGAAACAGACGCCTCACAGGTCCTCAACTGGCAGCTTCATTAAATAGTACCCGCAAAACACCAGTCTCAACGTCAACAGTGAAGAGGCGACTCCAGGATGTTGACCTTCTAGGCAGAGTTGCAAAGAAAAAGCCATATCTCAGACTGGCCAATAAAAAGAAAGATTAAGATGGGCAAAAGAACACAGACACTGGACAGAGGAAGATTGGAAAAAAGTGTTATGGACAGACGAATCGAAGTTAGAGGTGATCTGATCACAAAGAAGAACATTTGTGAGACGCAGACCAAATGAAAAGATGCTGGAGGAGTGCTTCATGCCATCTGTCAAGCATGGTGGAGGCAATGTGATGGTCTGGGGATGCTTTGGTGGTGGTAAAGTGGGAGATTTGTACAGGGTAAAAGGGATCTTGAAGAAGGAAGGCTATCACTCCATTTTGCAACGCCATGCCATACCCTGTGGACGGCGCTTGATTGGAGACAATTTCCTCCTACAACAGGACAATGACCCAAAGCACAGCTCCAAACTATGCAATAACTATTTAGGGAAGAAGCAGTCAGCTGTTATTCTGTCTATAATGGAGTGGCAAGCACAGTCACCGGATGTCAAACCCTATTGAGCTGTTGTGGGAGCAGCTTGACCGTATGGTACGTAAGAAGTGCCCATCAAGCCAATCCAACTTGTGAGAGGTTCTTCAGGAAGCATGGGGTGAAATCTCTTCAGATTACCTCAACAAATTGACAACTAGAATGCCAAAGGTTTGCAAGACTGTAATTGCTGCAAATGGTGGATTCTTTGACGAAAGCAAAGTTTGAAGGACACAATTATTATTTCAATTAAAAATCATTATTTCTAACGTTGTCAATGACTACATTTCCTATTCATTTTGCTATATTTCCTATTCAAACTAATGTCATGTATGTTTTCGTGGAAAACAAGGACATTTCTAAGTGACCCCAAACTTTTGAACGGTAGTGTGTATATATATTATTTTGATGAATTTGCCTGCATCTCTATGCACTGTAATCACAGGCTAGTTTATTTGGGGCTAATTTACCACCTGAGGCCTATGCAATCGCAGTGGCAATGCGCGTAATCATTTTTGCACGCTCCGTATCTCAAAGTCACGGCAGCAATTGGATTTTTAAAATGTTATATCATCAGAACACCTTTTTTTCTCCAGGAAGTCCCATCAGTGGATAGTAGGGGTAGAAGTCCCATCAGTGTCTAGTAGGGGTAGAAGTCCCATCAGTGGATAGTAGGGGTAGAAGTCCCATCAGTGGATAGTAGGGGTAGAAGTCCCATCAGTGGATAGTAGGGGTAGAAGTCCCATCAGTGGATAGTAGGGGTAGAAGTCCCATCAGTGGATAGTAGGGGTAGAAGTCCCATCAGTGGATAGTAGGGGTAGAAGTCCCATCAGTGGATAGTAGGGGTAGAAGTCCCATCAGTGGATAGCAGGGGTAGAAGTCCCATCAGTGGATAGTAGGGGTAGAAGTCCCATAAGTGGATAGTAGGGGTAGAAGTCCCATCAGTGGATAGTAGGGGTAGAAGTCCCATCAGTGGATAGTAGGGGTAGAAGTCCCATCAGTGGATAGTAGGGGTAGAAGTCCCATCAGTGGATAGTAGGGGTAGAAGTCCCATCAGTGGATAGTAGGGGTAGAAGTCCCATCAGTGGATAGTAGGGGTAGAAGTCCCATCAGTGGATAGTAGGGGTAGAAGTCCCATCAGTGGATAGTAGGGATAGAAGTCCCAGTGGATAGTAAGGGGTAGAAGTCCCATCAGTGGATAGTAGGGGTAGAAGTCCCATCAGTGGATAGTAGGGGTAGAAGTCCCATCAGTGGATAGTAGGGGTAGAAGTCCCATCAGTGGATAGTAGGGGTAGAAGTCCCATCAGTGGATAGTAGGGGTAGAAGTCCCATCAGTGGATAGTAGGGGTAGAAGTCCCATCAGTGGATAGTAGGGATAGAAGTCCCAGTGGATAGTAAGGGGTAGAAGTCCCATCAGTGGATAGTAGGGGTAGAAGTCCCATCAGTGGATAGTAGGGGTAGAAGTCCCATCAGTGGATAGTAGGGGTAGAAGTCCCATCAGTGGATAGTAGGGGTAGAAGTCCCATCAGTGGATAGTAGGGGTAGAAGTCCCATCAGTGGATAGTAGGGGTAGAAGTCCCATCAGTGGATAGTAGGGGTAGAAGTCCCATCAGTGTCTAGTAGGGGTAGAAGTCCCATCAGTGTCTAGTAGGGGTAGAAGTCCCATCAGTGGATAGTAGGGGTAGAAGTCCCATCAGTGGATAGTAGGGGTAGAAGTCCCATCAGTGGATAGTAGGGGTAGAAGTCCCATCAGTGGATAGTAGGGGTAGAAGTCCCATCAGTGGATAGTAGGGGTAGAAGTCCCATCAGTGGATAGTAGGGGTAGAAGTCCCATCAGTGGATAGTAGGGGTAGAAGTCCCATCAGTGGATAGTAGGGGTAGAAGTCCCATCAGTGTCTAGTAGGGATAGAAGTCCCATCAGTGTCTAGTAGGGGTAGAAGTCCCATCAGTGGATAGTAGGGGTAGAAGTCCCATCAGTGGATAGTAGGGGTAGAAGTCCCATCAGTGGATAGTAGGGGTAGAAGTCCCATCAGTGGATAGTAGGGGTAGAAGTCCCATCAGTGGATAGTAGGGGTAGAAGTCCCATCAGTGGATAGTAGGGGTAGAAGTCCCATCAGTGTCTAGTAGGGGTAGAAGTCCCATCAGTGTCTAGTAGGGGTAGAAGTCCCATCAGTGGATAGTAGGGGTAGAAGTCCCATCAGTGGATAGTAGGGGTAGAAGTCCCATCAGTGGATAGTAGGGGTAGAAGTCCCATCAGTGGATAGTAGGGGTAGAAGTCCCATCAGTGGATAGTAGGGGTAGAAGTCCCATCAGTGGATAGTAGGGGTAGAAGTCCCATCAGTGGATAGTAGGGGTAGAAGTCCCATCAGTGGATAGTAGGGGTAGAAGTCCCATCAGTGGATAGTAGGGGTAGAAGTCCCATCAGTGGATAGTAGGGATAGAAGTCCCAGTGGATAGTAAGGGGTAGAAGTCCCATCAGTGGATAGTAGGGGTAGAAGTCCCATCAGTGGATAGTAGGGGTAGAAGTCCCATCAGTGGATAGTAGGGGTAGAAGTCCCATCAGTGGATAGTAGGGGTAGAAGTCCCATCAGTGGATAGTAGGGGTAGAAGTCCCATCAGTGTATTGTAGGTGTAGAAGTCCCATCAGTGGATAGTAGTGGTAGAAGTCCCATCAGTGGATAGTAGTGGTAGAAGTCCCATCACATTCTGAATAGTTTTTTTCCCCCTAACCCTTTGGACTACAGAAAGTGTAGCATTCTTAGTTTGATATATACATATATAGACACTCATATGGCCACTGGAGAGAATTAATTTGTGTATGAATATGTAAAAAAAAAAAGTGGGGGAAGTGCCCCCTTTTAACTGTGTACTGTCATTAACTGTGTGTTAGGAGGTGATGTTATTATTATTATTATTATTATATTATAGGAGGCCATCCTCCAGCACTATGTCGGAGGCTGCAGCGTTTGGTCTGTCCGAGGCACAGCGTCTAGCCAGACAGGAGGAACAGAGAGACCTGGCCCTGCTGGAGATGGAGCTACGGGACGAGACCAGCTTCCCTGCACTGGGGGTGAGGAGGCGTGTGTCTGGGTTGGGGGTGAGGAGGCGTGTGTCTGGGTTGGGGTGGGGAGGCGTGTGTCGGGGTTGGGGTGGGGAGGCGTGTGTCGGGGTTGGGGGTGAGGAGGCGTGTGTCTGTGTTGGGGTTTGATAACTGGGGGTGAGGAGGCGTGTGTCTTGTGTTGGGGTGTGATAACTGGGGGTGAGGAGGCGTGTGTCTGTGTTGGGGTGTGATAACTGGGGGTGAGGAGGCGTGTGTCTGTGTTGGGGTGTGATAACTGGGGGTGAGGAGGCGTGCGTCTGTGTTGGGGTGTGATAACTGGGGGTGAGGAGGCATGTGTCTGTGTTGGGGTGTGATAACTGGGGGTGAGGAGGCGTGCGTCTGTGTTGGGGTGTGATAACTGGGGGTGAGGAGGCGTGTGTCTGGGTTGGGGTGTGATAACTGGGGGTGAGGAGGCGTGTGTCTTGTGTTGGGGTGTGATAACTGGGGGTGAGGAGGCATGTGTCTTGTGTTGGGGTGTGATAACTGGGGGTGAGGTGGCGTGTGTCTGTTGGGGTGTGATAACTGGGGGTGAGGAGGCTTGTGTTGGGGTGTGAGGTGGCGTGTGTCTGTTGGGGTGAGGAGGCGTGTGTCTGTTGGGGTGTGATAACTGGGGGTGAGGAGGCGTGTGTCTTGTGTTGGGGTGTGATAACTGGGGGTGAGGAGGCGTGTGTCTTGTGTTGGGGTGTGATAACTGGGGGTGAGGAGGCGTGCGTCTGTGTTGGGGTGTGATAACTGGGGGTGAGGAGGCGTGTGTCTTGTGTTGGGGTGTGATAACTGGGGGTGAGGAGGCGTGTGTCTTGTGTTGGGGTGTGATAACTGGGGGTGAGGAGGCGTGCGTCTGTGTTGGGGTGTGATAACTGGGGTTGAGGAGGCGTGTGTCTTGTGTTGGGGTGTGATAACTGGGGGTGAGGAGGCGTGTGTCTGGGTTGGGGTGTGATAACTGGGGGTGAGGAGGCGTGCGTCTGTGTTGGGGTGTGATAACTGGGGGTGAGGAGGCGTGCGTCTGTGTTGGGGTGTGATAACTGGGGGTGAGGAGGCGTGTGTCTGGGTTGGGGTGTGATAACTGGGGGTGAGGAGGCGTGTGTCTGGGTTGGGGTGTGATAACTGGGGGTGAGGAGGCGTGTGTCTGGGTTGGGGTGTGATAACTGGGGGTGAGGAGGCGTGTGTCTGGGTTGGGGTGTGATAACTGGGGGTGAGGAGGCGTGTGTCTGGGTTGGGGTGTGATAACTGGGGGTGAGGAGGCGTGTGTCTGGGTTGGGGTGTGATAACTGGGGGTGAGGAGGCGTGTGTCTTGGGTTGGGGTGTGATAACTGGGGGTGAGGAGGCTTGTGTCTGGGTTGGGGTGTGATAACTGGGGGTGAGGAGGCGTGTGTCTGGGTTGGGGTGTGATAACTGGGGGTGAGGAGGCGTGTGTCTGGGTTGGGGTGTGATAACTGGGGGTGAGGAGGCATGTGTCTTGTGTTGGGGTGTGATAACTGGGGGTGAGGAGGCGTGTGTCTGTGTTGGGGTGTGATAACTGGGGGTGAGGAGGCGTGTGTCTTGTGTTGGGGTGTGATAACTGGGGGTGAGGAGGCGTGTGTCTGTGTTGGGGTGTGATAACTGGGGGTGAGGAGGCGTGTGTCTGGGTTGGGGTGTGATAACTGGGGGTGAGGAGGCGTGCGTCTGTGTTGGGGTGTGATAACTGGGTGTGAGGAGGCTTGTGTCTGGGTTGGGGTGTGATAACTGGGGGTGAGGAGGCGTGTGTCTGGGTTGGGGTGTGATAACTGGGGGTGAGGAGGCATGTGTCTTGTGTTGGGGTGTGATAACTGGGGGTGAGGAGGCGTGTGTCTGTGTTGGAGTGTGATAACTGGGGGTGAGGAGGCATGTGTCTTGTGTTGGGGTGTGATAACTGGGGGTGAGGAGGCGTGTGTCTGGGTTGGGGTGTGATAACTGGGGGTGTCTGTGTTTGGGTGTGATAACATGTTTATTTGTTAAGACTACTAAACTCATGATAAACTTCTCCGCTCTCTTTGTCTGGCTCCCCCCTCATCTCTCTCTCTCTCTCCTCCCTCATCTCTCTCTCTTCCCTCATCTCTCTCTCCTCCCTCATCTCTCTCTCCTCCCTCATCTCTCTCTCCTCCCTCATCTCTCTCTCTCTCTCTCTCCCCCTCTCTCTCTCTCCCCCTCTCTCTCTCCCCCTCTCTCTCTCTGTCTCTCTATCTCTCTCCCCCTCTCTCATCTATCTCTCTCTCTCATCTCTCTCTCTCCCCGTCTGTCTCTGTCTCGGTCTCTGTCTCCTCCTAGGTGGTGTCTAATGCCAGGGAGGGGAAGAAGAGGATAGGCAGAGGCATGGTGAGATACTAAACACATTGGATTCTTTATTTCTGAACTGGGTGGGTGTGGGGCCTACTGTGTATTGGGAAAGTATTCAGACACCTTAACTTTTTCCACATTTTGTTACATTACAGCCTTATTCTAAAATGTATTAAATAAATACAAATTCTCATCAATCTACACACAATACCCCATAATGAAAAAGCGAAAACAGGTTTCTATAAATTTTTGCAAATGTATTAAAAATAATTTATTTACTTAACTATTCAGACCCTTTGCTATGAGACCGTCGAAATTGAGCTCAGGTGCATCCTGTTTCCATTGATCATCCTTAAGATGTTTCTACAACTTGATTGGAGTCCATCTGTGGTAAATTCAATTGATTGGACATGATTTGGAAAGGCACACACCTGTCTATATAAGTTCCCACAGTTGACAGTGCATGTCAGAGCAAAAACCAAGCCATGAGGTCGAAGGAATTGTCCGTAGAGCTCCGAGACAGGAATGTGTCGAGGCACAGATCTGGGTAAGGGTACCAAAACATTTATGCATAATTGAAGGTCCCCAAGAACACAGTGGCCTCCATCATTCTTAAATGGAAGAAGTTTGGAACCACCAAGACTCTTCCTAGAGCTGGCCGCCCAGCCAAACTGAGCAATCGGGGGAGAAGGGCCTTGGTCAGGGAGGTGACCAAGAACCCGATGGTTACTCTGACAGAGCTCCAGAGTTCCTTTGTGGAGATGGGAGAACCTTCCAGAAGGACAACAGTTTCTGCAGCACTCCACCAATCAGGCCTTTATGGTAGAGTGGCCAGACGGAAGCCACTCCTCAGTAAAAGGCACATGACAGCCCGCTTGGAGTTTGCCAAAAGGTACCTAAAGGACTCTCAGACCATGAGAAACAAGATTATCTGGTCTGATGAAACCAAGATTGAACTCTTTGGCCTGAATGCCAAGCGTCACGTCTGGAGGAAACCTGGCACCATCCCTACGGTGAAGCATGGTGGTGGCAGCATCATGCTGTGGGGATGTTTTTCAGGGGCAGGGACTGGGAGACTAGTCAGGATCAAGGGAAAGATGAACGGAGCAAAGTACAGAGATATCCTTGATGAT
Source organism: Coregonus lavaretus (assembly GCF_964263955.1). NCBI lineage: Eukaryota > Metazoa > Chordata > Actinopteri > Salmoniformes > Salmonidae > Coregonus > Coregonus lavaretus. Next base: position 1,888,916 of record NC_140026.1, on the reverse strand, counting down.
AACCTGCTCCAGAGCGCTCAGGACCTCAGACTGGGGTGAAGGTTCACCTTCCAACAGGACAACGACCCTAAGCACACAGCCAAGACAATGCAGGACTGGCTTCGGGACAAGTCTCTGAATGTCCTTGAGTGGCCCAGCCAAAGCCCAGACTTAAACCCGATCGAACATCTCTGGAGAGACCTGAAAATAGCTGTGCAGCGACGCTCCCCATCCAACCTGACAGAGCTTGAGAGAATCTGCAGAGAAGAATGGGAGAAACTCCCCAAATACAGGTGTGCCAAGCTTGTAGCGTCATACCCAAGAAGACTCAAGGCTGACATCGCTGCCAAAGGTGCTTCAACAAAGTACTGAGTAAAGGGTCTGGATACTTATGTAAATTGATTTTTTTATTATTATTATTTTTTTTTACAAATGTGCTAACATTTCAAAAAACCCGTTTTTGCTGTGTCATTATGGGGTGTTGGGTGTAGATTGATAAACATAAAAAAATCAACTTTAGAATAAGGCTGTAATGGAATGTGGGAGAAGTGAAGCGGTCTGAATACTTTCCGAATGCACTGTGTGTGTGTGTAGGGTCTGTGTGTGTGTGTGTGTGTGTGTAGGGTCTGTCTGTGTGTGTGTGTAGGGTCTGTCTGTGTGTGTGTGTGTGTGTAGGGTCTGTCTGTGTGTGTCTGTGTCTGTAGGGTCTGTGTGTGTGTGTGTGTGTGTAGGGTCTGTCTGTGTGTGTGTGTGACACTAATCTTTACATGTTTTGTAGAGGAAATCAACAGGAGACGAGGACCAGAAGTCACCATCGCCTCCTACTCCTAACCTGCCTCCTACTCCTAACCTGCCTCCTACTCCTAACCTGCCTCCTACTCCTAACCTGCCTCCTACTCCTAACCTGCCTCCTACTCCTAACCTGCCTCCTACTCCTAACCTGCCTCCTACTCCTAACCTGCCTCCTACTCCTAACCTGCCTCCTACTCCTAACCTGCCTCCTACTCCTAACCTGCCTCCTACTCCTAACCTGCCTCCTACTCCTAACCTGCCTCCTACTCCTAACCTGCCTCCTACTCCTAACCTGCCTCCTACTCCTAACCTGCCTCCTACTCCTAACCTGCCTCCTACTCCTAACCTGCCTCCTACTCCTAACCTGCCTCCTACTCCTAACCTGCCTCCTACTCCTAACCTGCCTCATCCTCCTAACCTGCCTCCTACTCCTAACCTGCCTCATCCTCCTAACCTGCCTCCTGTTCCTCCTGCTCACACCACCACTACTCATATTGCTCCAACCACCACTACTCATATTGCTCCTTCCATCACTCCTTTCCCCCTCTCTACTCCTGTCTCCTCCTCCTCCCATCCCCCCCCACCCTCCTCCCTCTTTCCTCCCACACCCTTCCATACCCCTGTCAACCCCGGGTCTAAACCACCCTCTGCTGTTCCTGTTGCCCCCACCCCTCACCTCGCCCCCACCCCTCACCTCGCCCCCACCCCTCACCTCGCCCCCACCCCTCACCTCGCCCCCACCCCTCACCTCGCCCCCACCCCTCACCTCGCCCCCACCCCTCACCTCGCCCCCCCTGCGTCTGGAGTTTTAACTGCTCCCCCTCTGGTGACCTCTAACCCCGCCCTCCCTCCAACCCCCACCTCTCTTCCTCAACCCTCTGTACTCCAGTGTTCTAGTCCTCATCCTCGTCTCTCCCAGCCCTCCTCTCTCCCCCTCTCCTCTCTCCCCCTCTCCTCTCTCCCCCTCTCCTCTCTCCCCCTCTCCTCTCTCCCCCTGGATCCTCCATCCTGTGAGGTGTCCTCAGCTTACCCCCCAGGTAAGATCCCCTAAGGTGTTCTACTATGTTAAATTTATCCACTTTTTCGATGTTACCTAATAAATAAGTGATTCACCTGTCCTTTTTTAACTTTAACTCTCAATTCAGCCCAGTGCTGCCCACTTGATTTGGTTAAAGAACAAGTACAAATAGATAAATGTCTCTCCTCTTTTTTAACACTCTACAGCTTTATCCCACATGGATGTACCCCCCACTTCCTTCCTCCCTCCCGACCACCCTCCTCACCCCTCCCTTCCCCCCGGGCTCCCCCCAGCCCCCCTCCAGCCCCAGACTGCTCTCCACCAGCTGGCCCATCTCTACCAAGACCCCCTGTACCCAGGGTTCCCTTTGTCTGACAAGGAAGAGATTGTACAGACACCCCCCTACTCTTATATACACACCGGAGAGGACCTGCCACGAGGTAAAGATATTCTTTAAAGCTAAAGGTCTTTGTAGCCTGAACTAACTTAAGCTGAATCATAAGTGTGGGAGGGGGGGGGGGGGGGGAGGGGGGGGTGATCTTAATATATCAACCCATGTGATCTATTAATTTTTAGATCAGCTTAAAAAATGTATCCAGAAAAACGCATGTCAAAAATGTTATAAATTGATTTGCATTTTAATTCGGGAAATAAGTATTTGACCCGCTCTCAATCAGAAAGATTTCTGGCTCCCAGGTGTCTTTTTATACAGGTAACGAGCTGAGATTAGGAGCACACTCTTAAAGGGAGTGCTCCTAATCTCAGTTTGTTACCTGTATAAAAGACACCTGTCCACAAAAGCAATCAATCAATCAGATTCCAAACTCTCCACCATGGCCAAGACCAAAGAGCTCTCCAAGGATGTCAGGGACAAGATTGTAGACCTACACAAGGCTGGAATGGGCTACAAGACCATCGCCAAGCAGCTTGGAATGCTGCCTATGACCCCAATAACACCATCCCCACCGTCAAACATGGAGGTGGAAATATTATGCTTTGGGGGTGTTTTTGTGCTAAGGGGACAGGACAACTTCACCGCATCAAAGGGACGATGGACGGGGTCAAATACTTATTTCCCTCATTAAAATGCAAATCAATTTATAACATTTTTGACATGCGTTTTTCTGGCTTTTTTTGTTGTTATTCTGTCTCTCACTTTTAAAATAAACCTACCATTAAAATTATAGACTGATCATTTCTTTGTCAGTGGGCAAACGTACAAAATCAGCAGGGGATCAAATACTTTTTCCCCCTCACTGTAACTAAAAGGTTAATCAGGGTGATTTTTGAAAAAATACAGGTATTTTCCTTTCCATGGTAGCAAGATCAGTACATTACAGGGTTCTGTATTGTAATGACAGTACATGGCAGGGTTCTGTATTGTAATGACAGTACATTACAGGGTTCTGTATTGTAATGACAGTACATGACAGGGTTCTGTATTGTAATGACAGTACATGACAGGGTTCTGTATTGTAATGACAGTACATGGCAGGGTTCTGTATTGTAATGACAGTACATTACAGGGTTCTGTATTGTAATGACAGTACATTACAGGGTTCTGTATTGTAATGCCAGTACATTACAGGGTTCTGTATTGTAATGACAGTACATGGCAGGGTTCTGTATTGTAATGACAGTACATTACAGGGTTCTGTATTGTAATGACAGTACATTACAGGGTTCTGTATTGTAATGACAGTACATTACAGGGTTCTGTATTGTAATGACAGTACATTACAGGGTTCTTTATTGTAATGACAGTACATTACAGGGTTCTGTATTGTAATGACAGTACATTACAGGGTTCTGTATTGTAATGACAGTACATTACAGGGTTCTGTATTGTAATGACAGTACATGGCAGGGTTCTGTATTGTATTGACAGTACATTACAGGGTTCTGTATTGTAATGACAGTACATTATAGGGTTCTGTATTGTAATGACAGTACATTACAGGGTTCTGTATTGTAATGACAGTACATGGCAGGGTTCTGTATTGTAATGACAGTACATTACAGGGTTCTGTATTGTAATGACAGTACATTACAGGGTTCTGTATTGTAATGACAGTACATTACAGGGTTCTGTATTGTAATGACAGTACATTACAGGGTTCTGTATTGTAATGACAGTACATGGCAGGGTTCTGTATTGTAATGACAGTACATTACAGGGTTCTGTATTGTAATGACAGTACATGGCAGGGTTCTGTATTGTAATGACAGTACATTACAGGGTTCTGTATTGTAATGACAGTACATGGCAGGGTTCTGTATTGTAATGACAGTACATTACAGGGTTCTGTATTGTAATGACAGTACATGGCAGGGTTCTGTATTGTAATGACAGTACATTACAGGGTTCTGTATTGTAATGACAGTACATGGCAGGGTTCTGTATTGTAATGACAGTACATGACAGGGTTCTGTATTGTAATGACAGTACATTACAGGGTTCTGTATTGTAATGACAGTACATGACAGGGTTCTGTATTGTAATGACAGTACATTACAGGGTTCTGTATTGTAATGACAGTACATGGCAGGGTTCTGTATTGTAATGACAGTACATTACAGGGTTCTGTATTGTAATGACAGTACATGGCAGGGTTCTGTATTGTAATGACAGTACATTACAGGGTTCTGTATTGTAATGACAGTACATGGCAGGGTTCTGTATTGTAATGACAGTACATGGCAGGGTTCTGTATTGTAATGACAGTACATGGCAGGGTTCTGTATTGTAATGACAGTACATGGCATGGTTCTGTATTGGGCGGCGCACAATTGGCCAAGCGTCGTCCGGGTTTGCCCGGTGTAGGCCGTCATTGTAAATAAGAATTTGTTCTTAACTGACTTGCCTAGTTAAATAAAGGTACAATTAAAAATAAAATAAAATTGTATTGCCACTATTGTAATAACCAGCGGGGCTTCAAAGGTCTGCACACCTCAGTGCTGATTGAAGTAGCAGTCAGAACTCTATTCTGTCCTAGCAAGCTCGGTAGCTTTAACATAGCATTCTCTCTCTACCTTGATGTCTAAATACTCTCTCTCTCTACCTTGATGTCTAAATACTCTCTCTCTCTCTACCTTGATGTCTAAATACTCTCTCTACCTTGATGTCTAAATACTCTCTCTCTCTCTACCTTGATGTCTAAATACTATCTCTCTCTCTACCTTGATGTCTAAATACTCTCTCTCTCTCTACCTTGATGTCTAAATACTCTCTCTCTCTCTACCTTGATGTCTAAATACTCTCTCTCTCTCTCTACCTTGATGTCTAAATACTCTCTCTCTCTACCTTGATGTCTAAATACTCTCTCTCTCTACCTTGATGTCTAAATACTCTCTCTCTCTCTACCTTGATGTCTAAATACTCTCTCTCTCTACCTTGATGTCTAAATACTCTCTCTCTCTCTACCTTGATGTCTAAATACTATCTCTCTCTCTACCTTGATGTCTAAATACTCTCTCTCTCTCTACCTTGATGTCTAAATACTCTCTCTCTCTCTACCTTGATGTCTAAATACTCTCTCTCTCTCTACCTTGATGTCTAAATACTCTCTCTCTCTCTACCTTGATGTCTAAATACTCTCTCTCTCTCTCTCTACCTTGATGTCTAAATACTCTCTCTCTCTCTCTACCTTGATGTCTAAATACTCTCTCTCTCTCTCTCTCTCTACCTTGATGTCTAAATACTCTCTCTCTCTCTCTCTCTCTACCTTGATGTCTAAATACTCTCTCACTCTCTCTCTCTACCTTGATGTCTAAATACTCTCTCTCTCTCTCTACCTTGATGTCTAAATACTCTCTCTCTCTCTACCTTGATGTCTAAATACTCTCTCTCTCTCTACCTTGATGTCTAAATACTCTCTCTCTCTCTACATTGATGTCTAAATACTCTCTCTCTCTCTCTCTACCTTGATGTCTAAATACTCTCTCTCTCTCTCTCTCTACCTTGATGTCTAAATACTCTCTCTCTCTACCTTGGTGTCTAAATACTCTCTCTCTCTACCTTGATGTCTAAATACTCTCTCTCTCTCTCTCTCTACCTTGATGTCTAAATACTCTCTCTCTCTCTCTCTCTACCTTGATGTCTAAATACTCTCTCTCTCTACCTTGGTGTCTAAATACTCTCTCTCTCTCTACCTTGATGTCTAAATACTCTCTCTCTCTACCTTGATGTCTAAATACTCTCTCTCTCTCTCTCTACCTTGATGTCTAAATACTCTCTCTCTCTCTACCTTGATGTCTAAATACTCTCTCTCTCTCTCTCTCTCTCTACCTTGATGTCTAAATACTCTCTCTCTCTCTCTACCTTGATGTCTAAATACTCTCTCTCTCTCTACCTTGATGTCTAAATACTCTCTCTCTCTCTCTCTCTCTCTCTCTACCTTGATGTCTAAATACTCTCTCTCTCTACCTTGATGTCTAAATACTCTCTCTCTCTACCTTGATGTCTAAATACTCTCTCTCTCTACCTTGATGTCTAAATACTCTCTCTCTCTCTACCTTGGTGTCTAAATACTCTCTCTCTCTCTACCTTGATGTCTAAATACTCTCTCTCTCTCTCTCTACCTTGATGTCTAAATACTCTCTCTCTCTCTCTCTACCTTGATGTCTAAATACTCTCTCTCTCTCTCTCTACCTTGATGTCTAAATACTCTCTCTCTCTCTCTACCTTGATGTCTAAAAACTCTCTCTCTCTCTACCTTGGTGTCTAAATACTCTCTCTCTCTCTCTCTCTCTCTCTCTCTCTCTCTCTCTCTCTCTCTCTCTCTCTCTCTCTCTACCTTGATGTCTAAATACTCTCTCTCTCTCTACCTTGATGTCTAAATACTCTCTCTCTCTCTCTCTCTACATTGATGTCTAAATACTCTCTCTCTACCTTGATGTCTAAATACTCTCTCTCTCTCTCTCTACCTTGATGTCTAAATACTCTCTCTCTCTCTACCTTGATGTCTAAATACTCTCTCTCTCTCTCTACCTTGGTGTCTAAATACTCTCTCTCTCTCTACCTTGATGTCTAAATAATCTCTCTCTACCTTGATGTCTAAATACTCTCTCTCTCTCTACAGATGTCAACATCCTGAGGTTTTTCTTCAACCTTGGTGTGAAGGTAATGACTCAACTACAGTGCATAACAGCGTATCTTGGTACCTCTTAACAAGCGTCTATAAATACACCACTGACTAACACACTTGTACTATTTCCCCCTCCCCCTCCCCTCCAGGCGTTCACCAACCCCATGTGGCCCCCCCACTCTTACATCCTCCCTCTTCACCAGGCTTACAGCATGCAGCCCAAACTTCCCTCAGTCTCCCTCCCCCTTTCCCACTGGTACCCCTCCCACTCCCCCGCTGTGACCCACACCCCTCCCACCTCCCACCCCCCCACCGCGCCCCAGGAGGGGTACGGACACCCCCACCCTCAGTACCCCCCCTCAGGTTTGGGGGGCCTCCATCTCCATGACCACCTCCAGAGACCAACCCTCCAATCAGCTACAGAGCCTCCCCAGCATGTGGAGTTCCGATACGGGCAGGATGGTCGCTCCGCCCTGGGGTATCCTTCCAACCTTAATGCCCACCCTGCCACAACCCAACCCATGCCGCTCCAGGCCCGTATGGGCGTCTCTATACCCTGGTGTAGTAACGTTGCCCCACGACCAAACACCTACACTGGGATATGCTCCGTACCCACACCCAAGACACAATACCCTCCACCAGCACCCCGACCTTCACCTCCCAACCAGTACCCGCCTGCACCCCAACCCTCTACCCACACCTCCCAACCTCAAGCTCAGCCCTACCCTCCAGCTCCAGCCGCCACCCTCCACTCTCCTCCCTCCGTACCCCAGTACCCCTCAGCGTCTCTGGGGTACTACCCCGCTCCGAGGCTGCCCAGTGGGAACCAGAGCCAGACCCCGCTGGATCCTCACCCCGCCAGCGGTGCCTCTTGCCTGGGTATGAGGTCCAGGCACAGCCCCCTGGAGAACCGTCATGCTAATACTACCTCTGTTATCAATATTACTACTGAAGCTGCTGTTACTTCATTGTCGTCTACTGCTGCCTACACAGAGAGGGGTGAGTGCTGACTTCTTCACATTTTTATGGGATCGATTTTTTTGGTTCCAACTTTATCACTCTTTTTACTTGTTCACGCAAAGATTTAGAGTTGGAACACGTCCTCTCCCTTTACTAAACAGAGAGGATTTAGTTGAACACGTTCTCTCCCTTTACTAAACAGAGAGGATTTAGTTGAACACGTTCACTCCCGTTACTAAACAGAGAGGATTTAGTTGAACACGTTCTCTCCCGTTACTAAACAGAGAGGATTTAGTTGAACACGTTCTCTCCCGTTACTAACAGAGAGGATTTAGTTGAACACGTTCTCTCCCGTTACTAAACAGAGAGGATTTAGTTGAACACGTTCTCTCCCGTTACTAAACAGAGAGGATTTAGTTGAACACGTTCTCTCCCGTTACTAAACAGAGAGGATTTAGTTGAACACGTTCTCTCCCGTTACTAACAGAGAGGATTTAGTTGAACACGTTCTCTCCCGTTACTAAACAGAGGATTTAGTTGAACACGTTCTCTCCCGTTACTAAACAGAGAGGATTTAGTTGAACACGTTCTCTCCCGTTACTAAACAGAGAGGATTTAGTTGAACACGTTCTCTCCCGTTACTAAACAGAGAGGATTTAGTTGAACACGTTCTCTCCCGTTACTAAACAGAGAGGATTTAGTTGAACACGTTCTCTCCCGTTACTAAACAGAGAGGATTTAGTTGAACACGTTCTCTCCCGTTACTAAACAGAGAGGATTTAGTTGAACACGTTCTCTCCCGTTACTAAACAGAGAGGATTTAGTTGAACACGTTCTCTCCCGTTACTAAACAGAGAGGATTTAGTTGAACACGTTCTCTCCCGTTACTAACAGAGAGGATTTAGTTGAACACGTTCTCTCCCGTTACTAACAGAGAGGATTTAGTTGAACACGTTCTCTCCCGTTACTAAACAGAGAGGATTTAGTTGAACACGTTCTCTCCCGTTACTAAACAGAGAGGATTTAGTTGAACACGTTCTCTCCCGTTACTAAACAGAGAGGATTTAGTTGAACACGTTCTCTCCCGTTACTAAACAGAGAGGATTTAGTTGAACACGTTCTCTCCCGTTACTAACAGAGAGGATTTAGTTGAACACGTTCTCTCCCGTTACTAAACAGAGAGGATTTAGTTGAACACGTTCTCTCCCGTTACTAACAGAGAGGATTTAGTTGAACACGTTCTCTCCCGTTACTAAACAGAGAGGATTTAGTTGAACACGTTCTCTCCCGTTACTAACAGAGAGGATTTAGTTGAACACGTTCTCTCCCGTTACTAACAGAGAGGATTTAGTTGAACACGTTCTCTCCCGTTACTAAACAGAGAGGATTTAGTTGAACACGTTCTCTCCCGTTACTAAACAGAGGATTTAGTTGAACACGTTCTCTCCCGTTACTAAACAGAGAGAGGGGACAGACTTTTAGAGCTGGGCGATATGAACAAAAATTCATATAAATTGACTGAATGATGTTGATAAATAGAATATTATGTTTATAACATTTATGTGCACCACAGTATAAAATAAAAAGACCCTTAAAACGATTACTTTGAATGTTGTAGCAATCACCCATATTAGCAAACTCATTTCATTTCAAGCCTTACATTTCTCTAGTAGGGCCCTTTTTTAAAGTTATTTATCGTAATCAACGATATCAGCAAAATGTCCAGGATTTAGTGGTCGGTTTGGTCGCGCTCTAATGTTGGGTTTATTGTCTCAGCTCTACAGAATGTTCCTGCGGGCTTCACAGACGGAGGACAGGGAGACATGAAGACGTCTGGCACTCTTCCTCCTACTGAGCAGGTAGAAGTCTTGATGGGGCGGTCATGGGTCATGGTTAGACGGGATACATCTTATGCCAAATTGATGGGGCGGTCATGGGTCATGGTTAGACGGGATACATCTTATGCCAAATTGATGTAAAAGGTGCATGGTCGGGGAGAATGTTTGCATTTTAGCTAAACCTTACCCCTTTCCTAACTTTAACCTAAATCTTCTAAACTGCTGCGAAAAGTCACTTTTGACCGTAGCTGTATACCATCTGCTCAAAACCACAGGAATGTTATTTACATCTTGTTGGGTCCTATTCATTAGTGCAGTAATGTTATTTACATCTTGTTGGGTCCTATTCATTAGTGCAGTAACGTTATTTACATCTTGTTGGGTCCTATTCATTAGTGCAGTAATGTTATTTACATCCTGTTGGGTCCTATTCATTAGTGCAGTAATGTTATTTACATCTTGTTGGGTCCTATTCATTAGTGCAGTACTGTAATGTTATTTACATCTTGTTGGGTCCTATTCATTAGTGCAGTAATGTTATTTACATCTTGTTGGGTCCTATTCATTAGTGCAGTAATGTTATTTACATCTTGTTGGGTCCTATTCATTAGTGCAGTAATGTTATTTACATCTTGTTGGGTCCTATTCATTAGTGCAGTAATGTTATTTACATCTTGTTGGGTCCTATTCATTAGTGCAGTAATGTTATTTACATCTTGTTGGGTCCTATTCATTAGTGCAGTAATGTTATTTACATCTTGTTGGGTCCTATTCATTAGTGCAGTAATGTTATTTACATCTTGTTGGGTCCTATTCATTAGTGCAGTAACGTTATTTACATCTTGTTGGGTCCTATTCATTAGTGCAGTAATGTTATTTACATCCTGAGTTGTTGGGTCCTATTCATTAGTGCAGTAATGTTATTTACATCCTGTTGGGTCCTATTCATTAGTGCAGTAATGTTATTTACATCTTGTTGGGTCCTATTCATTAGTGCAGTACTGTAATGTTATTTACATCTTGTTGGGTCCTATTCATTAGTGCAGTAATGTTATTTACATCTTGTTGGGTCCTATTCATTAGTGCAGTAATGTTATTTACATCTTGTTGGGTCCTATTCATTAGTGCAGTAATGTTATTTACATCTTGTTGGGTCCTATTCATTAGTGCAGTAATGTTATTTACATCTTGTTGGGTCCTATTCATTAGTGCAGTAATGTTATTTACATCTTGTTGGGTCCTATTCATTAGTGCAGTAACGTTATTTACATCTTGTTGGGTCCTATTCATTAGTGCAGTAACGTTATTTACATCCTGAGTTGTTGGGTCCTATTCATTAGTGCAGTAACGTTATTTACATCTTGTTGGGTCCTATTCATTAGTGCAGTAATGTTATTTACATCTTGTTGGGTCCTATTCATTAGTGCAGTAATGTTATTTACATCCTGAGTTGTTGGGTCCTATTCATTAGTGCAGTAATGTTATTTACATCCTGAGTTGTTGGGTCCTATTCATTAGTGCAGTAATGTTATTTACATCCTGAGTTGTTGGGTCCTATTCATTAGTGCAGTAATGTTATTTACATCCTGAGTTGTTGGGTCCTATTCATTAGTGCAGTAACGTTATTTACATCTTGTTGGGTCCTATTCATTAGTGCAGTAACGTTATTTACATCTTGTTGGGTCCTATTCATTAGTGCAGTAACGTTATTTACATCTTGTTGGGTCCTATTCATTAGTGCAGTAACGTTATTTACATCTTGTTGGGCCCTATTCATTAGTGCAGTAATGTTATTTACATCCTGTTGGGTCCTATTCATTAGTGCAGTAATGTTATTTACATCCTGTTGGGTCCTATTCATTAGTGCAGTGATGTTATTTACATCTTGTTGGGTCCTATTCATTAGTGCAGTTATGTTATTTACATCTTGTTGGGTCCTATTCATTAGTGCAGTAATGTTATTTACATCTTGTTGGGTCCTATTCATTAGTGCAGTAACGTTATTTACATCTTGTTGGGTCCTATTCATTAGTGCAGTAATGTTATTTACATCTTGTTGGGTCCTATTCATTAGTGCAGTAACGTTATTTACATCTTGTTGGGTCCTATTCATTAGTGCAGTGATGTTATTTACATCTTGTTGGGTCCTATTCATTAGTGCAGTGATGTTATTTACATCTTGTTGGGTCCTATTCATTAGTGCAGTAATGTTATTTACATCTTGTTGGGTCCTATTCATTAGTGCAGTAACGTTATTTACATCTTGTTGGGTCCTATTCATTAGTGCAGTAACGTTATTTACATCTTGTTGGGTCCTATTCATTAGTGCAGTAACGTTATTTACATCTTGTTGGGTCCTATTCATTAGTGCAGTAACGTTATTTACATATTGTTGGGTCCTATTCATTAGTGCAGGAATGTTATTTACATCTTGTTGGGTCCTATTCATTAGTGCAGTAATGTTATTTACATCCTGTTGGGTCCTATTCATTAGTGCAGTAACGTTATTTACATCCTGAGTTGTTGGGTCCTATTCATTAGTGCAGTAATGTTATTTACATCCTGAGTTGTTGGGTCCTATTCATTAGTGCAGTAATGTTATTTACATCCTGAGTTGTTGGGTCCTATTCATTAGTGCAGTAATGTTATTTACATCCTGAGTTGTTGGGTCCTATTCATTAGTGCAGTAATGTTATTTACATCCTGAGTTGTTGGGTCCTATTCATTAGTGCAGTAATGTTATTTACATCCTGAGTTGTTGGGTCTTATTCATTAGTGCAGTAATGTTATTTACATCCTGAGTTGTTGGGTCCTATTCATTAGTGCAGTAATGTTATTTACATCCTGAGTTGTTGGGTCCTATTCATTAGTGCAGTAATGTTATTTACATCTTGTTGGGTCCTATTCATTAGTGCAGTAATGTTATTTACATCTTGTTGGGTCCTATTCATTAGTGCAGTAATGTTATTTACATCTTGTTGGGTCCTATTCATTAGTGCAGTAATGTTATTTACATCTTGTTGGGTCCTATTCATTAGTGCAGTAATGTTATTTACATCTTGTTGGGTCCTATTCATTAGTGCAGTAACGTTATTTACATCTTGTTGGGTCCTATTCATTAGTGCAGTAACGTTATTTACATCCTGTTGGGTCCTATTCATTAGTGCAGTAATGTTATTTACATCTTGTTGGGTCCTATTCATTAGTGCAGTAATGTTATTTACATCTTGTTGGGTCCTATTCATTAGTGCAGTAATGTTATTTACATCTTGTTGGGTCCTATTCATTAGTGCAGTAACGTTATTTACATCTTGTTGGGTCTTATTCATTAGTGCAGTAATGTTATTTACATCCTGAGTTCATATATTCCCATATCAATGAATTCTCAAATATTGTATTTTCTGTTACGATGTGTGCACTGAACTGACATGCATGATTGTGGATAATGTTCAGAAGACGGGAATTAAATAGTCTATAATGGGCATCACCACAGCAGCTTTAACTCAGACGGCAGTGTGTAGCTTACTGTAGCTGCTGGTAAAGTCACCACAGCAGCTTTAACTCAGACAGCAGTGTGTAGCTTACTGTAGCTGCTGGTAAAGTCACCACAGCAGCTTTAACTCAGACAGCAGTGTGTAGCTTACTGTAGCTGCTGGTAAAGTCACCACAGCAGCTTTAACTCAGACAGCAGTGTGTAGCTTACTGTAGCTGCTGGTAAAGTCACCACAGCAGCTTTAACTCAGACAGCAGTGTGTAGCTTACTGTAGCTGCTGGTAAAGTCACCACAGCAGCTTTAACTCAGACAGCAGTGTGTAGCTTACTGTAGCTGCTCCTGTAAGTCGCTCTGGTTAAGAGCGTCTGCTAAATGACTAAAATGTAAATGTAAATGTAGCTGCTGGTAAAGTCACCACAGCAGCTTTAACTCAGACAGCAGTGTGTAGCTTACTGTAGCTGCTGGTAAAGTCACCACAGCAGCTTTAACTCAGACAGCAGTGTGTAGCTTACTGTAGCTGCTGGTAAAGTCACCACAGCAGCTTTAACTCAGACAGCAGTGTGTAGCTTACTGTAGCTGCTGGTAAAGTCACCACAGCAGCTTTAACTCAGACAGCAGTGTGTAGCTTACTGTAGCTGCTGGTAAAGTCACCACAGCAGCTTTAACTCAGGCGGCAGTGTGTAGCTTACTGTAGCTGCTGGTAAAGTCACCACAGCAGCTTTAACTCAGACGGCAGTGTGTAGCTTACTGTAGCTTCTGGTAAAGTCACCACAGCAGCTTTAACTAAGACGGCAGTGTGTAGCTTACTGTAGCTGCTGGTAAAGTCACCACAGCAGCTTTAACTCAGGCGGCAGTGTGTAGCTTACTGTAGCTGCTGGTAAAGTCACCACAGCAGCTTTAACTCAGACGGCAGTGTGTAGCTTACTGTAGCTGCTGGTAAAGTCACCACAGCAGCTTTAACTAAGGCGGCAGTGTGTAGCTTACTGTAGCTGCTGGTAAAGTCACCACAGCAGCTTTAACTCAGGCGGCAGTGTGTAGCTTACTGTAGCTGCTGGTAAAGTCACCACAGCAGCTTTAACTCAGACGGCAGTGTGTAGCTTACTGTAGCTGCTGGTAAAGTCACCACAGCAGCTTTAACTAAGGCGGCAGTGTGTAGCTTACTGTAGCTGCTGGTAAAGTCACCACAGCAGCTTTAACTCAGACGGCAGTGTGTAGCTTACTGTAGCTGCTGGTAAAGTCACCACAGCAGCTTTAACTCAGACGGCAGTGTGTAGCTTACTGTAGCTGCTGGTAAAGTCACCACAGCAGCTTTAACTAAGACGGCAGTGTGTTGCTTACTGTAGCTGCTGGTAAAGTCACCACAGCAGCTTTAACTAAGACGGCAGTGTGTAGCTTACTGTAGCTGCTGGTAAAGTCACCACAGCAGCTTTAACTCAGACGGCAGTGTGTAGCTTACTGTAGCTTCTGGTAAAGTCACCACAGCAGCTTTAACTCAGACGGCAGTGTGTAGCTTACTGTAGCTGCTGGTAAAGTCACCACAGCAGCTTTAACTCAGACGGCAGTGTGTAGCTTACTGTAGCTTCTGGTAAAGTCACCACAGCAGCTTTAACTCAGACAGCAGTGTGTAGCTTACTGTAGCTGCTGGTAAAGTCACCACAGCAGCTTTAACTCAGACAGCAGTGTGTAGCTTACTGTAGCTGCTGGTAAAGTCACCACAGCAGCTTTAACTCAGACGGCAGTGTGTAGCTTACTGTAGCTGCTGGTAAAGTCACCACAGCAGCTTTAACTCAGACGGCAGTGTGTAGCTTACTGTAGCTGCTGGTAAAGTCACCACAGCAGCTTTAACTCAGACGGCAGTGTGTAGCTTACTGTAGCTGCTGGTAAAGTCACCACAGCAGCTTTAACTCAGACGGCAGTGTGTAGCTTACTGTAGCTGCTGGTAAAGTCACCACAGCAGCTTTAACTCAGACGGCAGTGTGTAGCTTACTGTAGCTGCTGGTAAAGTCACCACAGCAGCTTTAACTCAGACGGCAGTGTGTAGCTTACTGTAGCTGCTGGTAAAGTCACCACAGCAGCTTTAACTCAGACGGCAGTGTGTAGCTTACTGTAGCTGCTGGTAAAGTCACCACAGCAGCTTTAACTCAGACGGCAGTGTGTAGCTTACTGTAGCTGCTGGTAAAGTCACCACAGCAGCTTTAACTCAGACGGCAGTGTGTAGCTTACTGTAGCTGCTGGTAAAGTCACCACAGCAGCTTTAACTAAGACGGCAGTGTGTAGCTTACTGTAGCTGCTGGTAAAGTCACCACAGCAGCTTTAACTCAGGCGGCAGTGTGTAGCTTACTGTAGCTGCTGGTAAAGTCACCACAGCAGCTTTAACTCAGGCGGCAGTGTGTAGCTTACTGTAGCTGCTGGTAAAGTCACCACAGCAGCTTTAACTAAGGCGGCAGTGTGTAGCTTACTGTAGCTGCTGGTAAAGTCACCACAGCAGCTTTAACTCAGGCGGCAGTGTGTAGCTTACTGTAGCTGCTGGTAAAGTCACCACAGCAGCTTTAACTCAGACGGCAGTGTGTAGCTTACTGTAGCTGCTGGTAAAGTCACCACAGCAGCTTTAACTCAGACGGCAGTGTGTAGCTTACTGTAGCTGCTGGTAAAGTCACCACAGCAGCTTTAACTCAGACGGCAGTGTGTAGCTTACTGTAGCTGCTGGTAAAGTCACCACAGCAGCTTTAACTCAGACGGCAGTGTGTAGCTTACTGTAGCTGCTGGTAAAGTCACCACAGCAGCTTTAACTCAGACGGCAGTGTGTAGCTTACTGTAGCTGCTGGTAAAGTCACCACAGCAGCTTTAACTCAGACGGCAGTGTGTAGCTTACTGTAGCTGCTGGTAAAGTCACCACAGCAGCTTTAACTCAGACGGCAGTGTGTAGCTTACTGTAGCTTCTGGTAAAGTCACCACAGCAGCTTTAACTCAGACGGCAGTGTGTAGCTTACTGTAGCTGCTGGTAAAGTCACCACAGCAGCTTTAACTCAGACGGCAGTGTGTAGCTTACTGTAGCTGCTGGTAAAGTCACCACAGCAGCTTTAACTCAGACGGCAGTGTGTAGCTTACTGTAGCTGCTGGTAAAGTCACCACAGCAGCTTTAACTCAGACGGCAGTGTGTAGCTTACTGTAGCTGCTGGTAAAGTCACCACAGCAGCTTTAACTCAGACGGCAGTGTGTAGCTTACTGTAGCTGCTGGTAAAGTCACCACAGCAGCTTTAACTCAGACGGCAGTGTGTAGCTTACTGTAGCTGCTGGTAAAGTCACCACAGCAGCTTTAACTCAGACGGCAGTGTGTAGCTTACTGTAGCTGCTGGTAAAGTCACCACAGCAGCTTTAACTCAGACGGCAGTGTGTAGCTTACTGTAGCTGCTGGTAAAGTCACCACAGCAGCTTTAACTCAGGCGGCAGTGTGTAGCTTACTGTAGCTGCTGGTAAAGTCACCACAGCAGCTTTAACTCAGGCGGCAGTGTGTAGCTTACTGTAGCTGCTGGTAAAGTCACCACAGCAGCTTTAACTCAGACGGCAGTGTGTAGCTTACTGTAGCTGCTGGTAAAGTCACCACAGCAGCTTTAACTCAGACGGCAGTGTGTAGCTTACTGTAGCTGCTGGTAAAGTCACCACAGCAGCTTTAACTCAGGCGGCAGTGTGTAGCTTACTGTAGCTGCTGGTAAAGTCACCACAGCAGCTTTAACTCAGGCGGCAGTGTGTAGCTTACTGTAGCTGCTGGTAAAGTCACCACAGCAGCTTTAACTCAGGCGGCAGTGTGTAGCTTACTGTAGCTGCTGGTAAAGTCACCACAGCAGCTTTAACTCAGGCGGCAGTGTGTAGCTTACTGTAGCTGCTGGTAAAGTCACCACAGCAGCTTTAACTCAGACGGCAGTGTGTAGCTTACTGTAGCTGCTGGTAAAGTCACCACAGCAGCTTTAACTAAGGCGGCAGTGTGTAGCTTACTGTAGCTGCTGGTAAAGTCACCACAGCAGCTTTAACTAAGGCGGCAGTGTGTAGCTTACTGTAGCTGCTGGTAAAGTCACCACAGCAGCTTTAACTCAGGCGGCAGTGTGTAGCTTACTGTAGCTGCTGGTAAAGTCACCACAGCAGCTTTAACTCAGACGGCAGTGTGTAGCTTACTGTAGCTGCTGGTAAAGTCACCACAGCAGCTTTAACTCAGACGGCAGTGTGTAGCTTACTGTAGCTGCTGGTAAAGTCACCACAGCAGCTTTAACTCAGACGGCAGTGTGTAGCTTACTGTA
>NC_140026.1:1822338-1871257 GCF_964263955.1 Coregonus lavaretus | reverse complement strand
GAGGTAGAGCGCTGCTGGCCTGAGCCTGTCACCTCTGACCCGGTTACCTTTGAACCCTGACCTCGCTGGTTGACCTTCTGGGACATGGCAGTGAGGGTGGAGCTAGCAGAGGAGGCAGCAGAGAGGGGGCTGGGGAAGGAGTCCAGGGTCAGACACAATCCCTCCTGCATCCCTGCACCTCCTGCAGCTACAGAGGAGGAGGAGAGGCAGGGAGTGGAGGAGGAGGGGGCATAGGAGGAGGAGGAGGGAGTGGAGGAGAGGGCAGAGGTGAAGAGAGGAAAGAAAGGAGGAGGGGACAGAGGAGGAAGAGAGGGAGGGAGAGGAGGTGGAACTATGGCCCTGTTGTGTAGCGCAGCGTTGGCTGCTGCTGCCCTCAGCCTCTGGATGGCAGAGTCAGGGGAGAGGCTGCCCTCTTTACCCGCCCAGGAGCACCCGAGGCTGGGCCACACATCCAGCCCTGACGGCCTCCCCTGGAAGTCCCTGGAGGAACACCCAGACAACTGCTGCTTAGAGGAGACTGCAGCGGAGGAGGAGGAGGAGGAGGAGAGGATGAAAGAAAAGGAGGAGGAAGAGGACATAGAGTTCTTGGCTACCCTCTGGGCCAGGGCGCTGAGCTGCAGAGCATGCTGGGAGAGCGGAGGGACATCTGGGAGTAAACCCAGCGGAGGAGAAGAGTCCCCCTCTCTTCCTCCTCCTCCTCCTCTTCCTCCCTTCATCCTCCCCACTCCTCCCAGGGTCGTAACCCCAGGCTCCAGGGCACAGGGTGGGCTGGTAGCTAGCTCTCTACCCAGGCCTTGGAGAGGGTTCCCCCCACACAGCAGGCTAGGATGGAGGAGAGGGACTGGTCCTTATCCAGAGGGTTATCTATGGGACCCTGACTGAGACCCAGACCGCCATCCTGGGGGACCATGGAAGAGGAAGTGGGTGTTGGTGTAGAGTTGTGGTCCAGGGGGTTGGGTGCAGCAGTGGAGGTCCGAGGGGTGGAGGAGGAGGTGGGTGTAGGGGTTAGAGTTGGATCCAGGGGTGTGGGTGGTGTCAGAGAGGGGGAGGTTTGGGGAGGAGGGGGTGCGTTCCCCTCTCTGTATCACTGACACTCATCTCCTCATCTACTGGATTTACTGTCACTGTGTCTGCTGCTGGGGCCGTATCCCCATCTGATAGAGAGACAGAGGAGAGAGAGGAGGGAGGGAGAGGAGGGAGGGAGAGGAGGGAGGGAGAGAGAGAGAGAGACAGAGGGAGAGAGAGGAGGGAGAGGAGGAGGGAGGGAGAGAGAGAGGAGGGAGGGAGAGAGAGGAGGGAGGGAGAGAGAGAGAGAGAGAGAGACAGAGGGAGAGAGAGGACAGAGGGAAGAGAGAGAGAGAGGAGGGAGGGAGAGGAGAGGAGGGAGGGAGAGAGAGAGGAGGGAGAGGAGGGAGGGAGAGAGAGAGAGAGACAGAGGGAGAGAGAGAGAGAGGGGAGAGAGAGAGAGAGAGAGAGAGAGAGAGAGAGAGAGAGAGAGAGAGAGAGAGAGAGAGAGAGAGAGAGAGAGAGAGAGAGAGAGAGAGAGAGAGAGAGAGAGAGAGAGAGAGAGAGAGAGAGACAGAGAGAGGGAGAGAGAGGACAGAGGGAGAGAGAGAGAGGGAGGGAGAGAGAGAGAGGGAGGGAGAGAGAGAGAGAGAGAGAGAGGGGGAGTGACCATGCTGCCACGGTGACCATGCTCCAGCAGCAGAGGTTACAGCTGGTCACAAGTAATGAATATTCATGAGATCACACATTCCATTATAGAAGCCTATATAGCAGATGTCATGATTGGCTCGCTGGTGAGACTACCCTATGTTACAGATGACATGATTGGCTCGCTGGTGAGACTACCCTATGTTACAGATGACATGATTGGCTCACTGGTGAGACTACCCTATGTTACAGATGACATGATTGGCTCGCTGGTGAGACTACCCTATGTTACAGATGACATGATTGGCTCGCTGGTGAGACTACCCTATGTTACAGATGACATGATTGGCTCGCTGGTGAGACTACCCTATGTTACAGATGACATGATTGGCTCGCTGGTGAGACTACCCTATGTTACAGATGACATGATTGGCTCGCTGGTGAGACTACCCTATGTTACAGATGACATGATTGGCTCGCTGGTGAGACTACCCTATGTTACAGATGACATGATTGGCTCGCTGGTGAGACTACCCTATGTTACAGATGACATGATTGGCTCGCTGGTGAGACTACCCTATGTTACAGATGACATGATTGGCTCGCTGGTGAGACTACCCTATGTTACAGATGACAAGATTGATTGTTTAATCTCTCAAGTCTTTCCTTGATTCCTCTCCTCCTCAAAACGTAGACCTTTTCCTCCAAGGAATCAAGGATGTGAGGAATCAAGGAAGTACTTTTCAGATTCACCCACTATATAAGGGAGCAGGATGGGGAAACAGAGTTGAACTCAGATCAGATAGTAGTTATCTACTGTACTGCGTTATGAAACATGGCTATCTACAGTACAGCGTTATGAAACATGGCTATCTACTGTACAGCGTTATGAAACATGGCTATCTACTGTACAGCGTTATGAAACATGGTTATCTACTGTACAGCGTTATGAAACATGGCTATCTACTGTACAGCGTTATGAAACATGGCTATCTACTGTACAGCGTTATGAAACATGGCTATCTACTGTACAGCGTTATGAAACATGGCTATCTACTGTACAGCGTTATGAAACGTGAACTCAGGTCAGATAGTAGTTATCTACTGTACGGCGTTATGAAACATGGCTATCTACTGTACAGCGTTATGAAACGTGGCTATCTACTGTACAGCGTTATGAAACATGGCTATCTACTGTACAGCGTTATGAAACGTGGCTATCTACTGTACAGCGTTATGAAACATGGCTATCTACTGTACAGCGTTATGAAACATGGCTATCTACTGTACAGCGTTATGAAACATGGCTATCTACTGTACAGCGTTATGAAACATGGCTATCTACTGTACAGCGTTATGAAACATGGCTATCTACAGTACAGCGTTATGAAACATGGCTATCTACTGTACAGCGTTATGAAACATGGCTATCTACTGTACAGCGTTATGAAACATGGCTATCTACTGTACAGCGTTATGAAACATGGCTATCTACAGTACAGCGTTATGAAACATGGCTATCTACAGTACGGCGTTATGAAACGTGGCTATCTACAGTACGGCGTTATGAAACGTGGCTATCTACAGTACGGCGTTATGAAACGTGGCTATCTACAGTACGGCGTTATGAAACATGGCTATCTACTGTACAGCGTTATGAAACATGGCTATCTACAGTACATGATATATCCAGGTAACTGCCAAAATAAAGGAAACACTTGAGTAAATGAGGGATCCAAAGTATATTGAAAGCAGGTGCTTCCACACAGGTGTGGTTCCTGAGTTAATTAAGCAATTAATATCCCATCATTCCATGGCTAGAAGAGATCTCAGTTAGGGGTCTCAAAGTAGCATAGGGGGTTTAAAGGGTGTGTGTGTGTGTGTGTGTGTGTGTGTGTGTGTGTGTGTGTGTGTGTGTGTGTGTGTGTGTGTGTGTGTGTGTGTGTGTGTGTGTGTGTGTGTGTGTGTGTGTGTGTGTGTGTGTGTGTGTGTGTGTGTGTGTGTGTGTCTCAGTCACCAGATCTCAACCCCAATTGAACACTTCTGGGAGATTCTGGAGCGGCTCCTGAAACAGCGTTTTCCACCACCATCAGCAAAACACCAAATGATGGAATTTATCATGGAAGAATGGTATCGCATCCCTCCAATAGATTTCCAGAAAGAATCTATGCCAAGGTGCTGTTCTGGTGGCTCGATGCCCTATTAAGACACTTTATGTATATTTTTATTTTTATATTTTTTTGTTTTTTAAATATATTCTTTTAACAAAAAAAAATTTGGGGGGTAGATCAGCTTTAATATTCCAGATAGATTGTAACTTCCATCAATGTAATTGTCTGCATCACTTCCAATCCCCGATACGGTTTTCTTTCTCGCAAATATACAGTGAGGGGAAAAAAGTATTTGATCCCCTGCTGATTTTGTACGTTTGCCCACTGACAAAGAAATGATCAGTCTATAATTTTAATGGTAGGTTTATTTGAACAGTGAGACAGAATAACAACAACAAAAAATCCAGAAAAACGCATGTCAAACATATTATAAATTGATTTGCATTTTAATGAGGGAAATAAGTATTTGACCCCCTCTCAATCAGAAAGATTTCTGGCTCCCAGGTGTCTTTTATACAGGTAACGAGCTGAGATTAGGAGCACACTCTTAAAGGGAGTGCTCCTAATCTCAGCTTGTTACCTGTATAAAAGACACCTGTCCACAGAAGCAATCAATCAATCAGATTCCAAACTCTCCACCATGGCCAAGACCAAAGAGCTCTCCAAGGATGTCAGGGACAAGATTGTAGACCTACACAAGGCTGGAATGGGCTACAAGACCATCGCCAAGCAGCTTGGTGAGAAGGTGACAACAGTTGGTGCGATTATTTGCAAATGGAAGGAACACAAAATAACTGTCAATCTCCCTCGGCCTGGGGCTCCATGCAATATCTCAGGAAGAACGGAAGAACGGTGAGGAATCAGCCCAGAACTACACGGGAGGATCTAGTCAATGATCTCAAGGCAGCTGGGACCATAGTCACCAAGAAAACAATTGGAAACACACTACGCCGTGAAGGACTGAAATCCTGCAGTGCCTGCAAGGTCCCCCTGCTCAAGAAAGCACATACAGTGGGGGAAAAAAGTATTTAGTCAGCCACCAATTGTGCAAGTTCTCCCACTTAAAAAGATGAGAGAGGCCTGTAATTTTCATCATAGGTACACGTCAACTATGACAGACAAATTGAGCATTTTTTTCCCCAGAAAATCACATTGTAGGATTTTTAATGAATTTATTTGCAAATTATGGTGGAAAATAAGTATTTGGTCACCTACAAACAAGCAAGATTTCTGGCTCTCACAGACCTGTAACTTCTTCTTTAAGAGGCTCCTCTGTCCTCCACTCGTTACCTGTATTAATGGCACCTGTTTGAACTTGTTATCAGTATAAAAGACACCTGTCCACAACCTCAAACAGTCACACTCCAAACTCCACTATGGCCAAGACCAAAGAGCTGTCAAAGGACACCAGAAACAAAATTGTAGACCTGCACCAGGCTGGGAAGACTGAATCTGCAATAGGTAAGCAGCTTGGTTTGAAGAAATCAACTGTGGGAGCAATTATTAGGAAATGGAAGACATACAAGACCACTGATAATCTCCCTCGATCTGGGGCTCCACGCAAGATCTCACCCCGTGGGGTCAAAATGATCACAAGAACGGTGAGCAAAAATCCCAGAACCACACGGGGGGACCTAGTGAATGACCTGCAGAGAGCTGGGACCAAAGTAACAAAGCCTACCATCAGTAACACACTACGCCGCCAGGGACTCAAATCCTGCAGTGCCAGACGTGTCCCCCTGCTTAAGCCAGTACATGTCCAGGCCCGTCTGAAGTTTGCTAGAGTGCATTTGGATGATCCAGAAGAGGATTGGGAGAATGTCATATGGTCAGATGAAACCAAAATAGAACTTTTTGGTAAAAACTCAACTCGGAGGACAAAGAATGCTGAGTTGCATCCAAAGAACACCATACCTACTGTGAAGCATGGGGGTGGAAACATCATGCTTTGGGGCTGTTTTTCTGCAAAGGGACCAGGACGACTGATCCGTGTAAAGGAAAGAATGAATGGGGCCATGTATCGTGAGATTTTGAGTGAAAACCTCCTTCCATCAGCAGATGAAACGTGGCTGGGTCTTTCAGCATGACAATGATCCCAAACACACCGCCCGGGCAACGAAGGAGTGGCTTCGTAAGAAGCATTTCAAGGTCCTGGAGTGGCCTAGCCAGTCTTCAGATCTCAACCCCATAGAAAATCTTTGGAGGGAGTTGAAAGTCCGTGTTGCCCAGCGACAGCCCCAAAACATCACTGCTCTAGAGGAGATCTGCAAGGAGGAATGGGCCAAAATACCAGCAACAGTGTGTGAAAACCTTGTGAAGACTTACAGAAAACGTTTGACCTGTGTCATTGCCAACAAAGGGTATATATCAAAGTATTGAGAAACTTTTGTTATTGACCAAATACTTATTTTCCACCATAATTTGCAAATAAATTAATTACAAATCCTACAATGTGATTTTCTGGATTTTTTTCCCTCATTTTGTCTGTCATAGTTGACGTGTACCTATGATGAAAATTACAGGCCTCTCTCATCTTTTTAAGTGGGAGAACTTGCACAATTGGTGGCTGACTAAATACTTTTTTCCCCAACTGTATACAGGGCCGTCTGAAGTTTGCCAATGAACATCTGAATGATTCAGAGGAGAACTGGGTGAAAGTGTTGTGGTCAGATGAGACCAAAATCGAGCTCTATGGCATCAACTCAACTCGCCGTGTTTGGAGGAGGAGGAATGCTGCCTATGACCCCAAGAACACCATCCCCACCGTCAAACATGGAGGTGGAAACATTATGCTTTGGGGGTGTTTTTCTGCTAAGGGGACAGGACAACTTCACCGCATCAAAGGGACGATGGACGGGGCCATGTACTGTCAAATCTTAGGTGAGAACCTCCTTCCCTCAGCCAGGGCATTGAAAATGGGTCGTGGATGGGTATTCCAGCATGACAATGACCCAAAACACACGGCCAAGGCAACAAAGGAGTGGCTCAAGAAGAAACACATTAAGGTCCTGTAGTGGCCTAGCCAGTCTCCAGACCTTAATCCCATAGAAAATCTGTGGAGGGAGCTGAAGGTTCGAGTTGCCAAACGTCAGCCTCGAAACCTTAATGACTTGGAGAAGATCTGCAAAGAGGAGTGGGACAAAATCCCTCCTGAGATGTGTGCAAACCTGGTGGCCAACTACAAGAAAAGTCTGACCTCTGTGATTGCCAACAAGGATTTTGCCACCAAGTACTAAGTAATGTTATGCAGAGGGGTCAAATACTTGTTTCCCTCATTAAAATGCAAATCAGTTTATAACATTTTTGACATGCGTTTTTCTGGATTTTGTTGTTGTTATTCTGTCTCTCACTGTTCAAATAAACCTACCATTAAAATTATAGACTGATCATTTCTTTGTCAGTGGGCAAACGTACAAAATCAGCAGAGTATCAAATACTTTTTTCCCTCACTGTATATACAGTGGGGAGAACAAGTATTTGATACACTGCCGATTTTGCAGGTTTTCCTACTTACAAAGCATGTAGAGGTCTGTAATTTGTATCATAGGTACACTTCAACTGTGAGAGACGGAATCTAAAACAAAAATCCAGAAAATCACATTGTATGATTTTTAAGTAATTAATTTGCATTTTATTGCATGACATAAGTATTTGATCACCTACCAACCAGTAAGAATTCCGGCTCTCACAGACCTGTTAGTTTTTCTTTAAGAAGCCCTCCTGTTCTCCACTTATTACCTGTATTAACTGCACCTGTTTGAACTCGTTACCTGTATAAAAGACACCTGTCCACACACTCAATCAAACAGACTCCAACCTCTCCACAATGGCCAAGACCAGAGAGCTGTGTAAGGACATCAGGGATAAAATTGTAGACCTGCACAAGGCTGGGACGGGCTACAGGACAATAGGCAAGCAGCTTGGTGAGAAGGCAACAACTGTTGGCGCAATTATTAGAAAATGGAAGAAGTTCAAGATGACGGCCAATCACCCTCGGTCTGGGGCTCCATGCAAGATCTCACCTCGTGGGGCATCAATGATCATGAGGAAGGTGAGGGATCAGCAGGACCTGGTCAATGACCTGAAGAGAGCTGGGACCACAGTCTCAAAGAAAACCATTAGTAACACACTACGCCTTCATGGATTAAAATCCTGCAGTGCACGCAAGGTCCCCCTGCTCAAGCCAGCACATGTCCAGGCCCGTCTGAAGTTTGCCAATGACCATCTGGATGATCCAGAAGAGGAATGGGAGAAGGTCATGTGGTCTGATGAGACAAAAATAGAGCTTTTTGGTCTAAACTCCACTCGCCGTGTTTGGAGGAAGAAGAAGGATGAGTACAACCCCAAGAACACCATCCCAACCGTGAAGCATGGTGGAAACATCATTCTTTGGGGATGCTTTTCTGCAAAGGGGACAGGACGACTGCACCGTATTGAGGGGAGGATGGATGGGGCCATGTATTGCGAGATCTTGGCCAACAACCTCCTTCCCTCAGTAAGAGCATTGAAGATGGGTCGTGGCTGGGTCTTCCAGCATGACAATGACCCGAAACATACAGCCAGGGCAACTAAGGAGTGGCTCCGTAAGAAGCATTTCAAGGTCCTGGAGTGGCCTAGCCAGTCTCCAGACCTGAACCCAATAGAACATCTTTGGAGGGAGCTGAAAATCCGTATTGCCCAGCGACAGCCCCGAAACCTGAAGGATCTGGAGAAGGTCTGTATGGAGGAGTGGGCCAAAATCCCTGCTGCAGTGTGTGCAAACCTGGTCAAGACCGACAGGAAACGTATGATCTCTGTAATTGCAAACAAAGGTTTCTGTACCAAATATTAAGTTCTGCTTTTCTGATGTATCAAATACTTATGTCATGCAATAAAATGCAAATGGATTACTTAAAAATCATACAATGTGATTTTCTGGATTTTTGTTTTAGATTCCGTCTCTCACAGTTGAAGTGTACCTATGATAAAAATTACAGATCTCTACATGCTTTGTAAGTAGGAAAACCTGCAAAATCGGCAGTGTATCAAATACTTGTTCTCCCCACTGTATATATATACATATATACATACATACATACATATACACATACATTTAAACACATATACATACAAATATATACACATATCCTTTAAAAAATATATATTTCCCTTTATTACTTTCCAACCCCACCATCCCCTCCCTAATTAGAGTAAACTAGTGAACAACAATGCTTAGGCCTCTACTTCCAGCTTATACATAATATATACATTTTATGGACACAGTCACTTTTACAATAATTCTATTTTGTTTGTTTTTACTCCTGAACTTCCTCTACCCTCAACCTCTCCGATCATTTTCATGATGTCCATCTGGTTTTCTTCTATATGCCATATCTTTCTAACTGTGCTCTTTCACAAAAGCTCTCAACCTATAACCTATATACTTATTATGGACACAGTATGCTTTACATTAGTTATCTTGTTGTTATTAGTTGTTGTTAGTTGTTATTAGTCCCATCCTTCAGCTCCATTCAACCCCTCCCATCTATCTCTTCAACTGTACTGTGATGTTTAACAACAGTTCTGAACCCTTCTATTCTCGTTGTTTCTACAGATTGGAGACACTTTATGTTGGTGTTTCCTTTATTTTAGCAGTTACCTGGATATTATATTATAACATGGTTTTAAAGCCTATAGCTGGCATTCAGGATGGATGGATGGATGGATGGATGGATGGCTGGATGGATGGATGGATGGCTGGATGGATGGATGGATGGATGGCTGGATGGATGGATGGATGGCTGGATGGATGGATGGATGGATGGATGGATGGATGGATGGATGGATGGATGGATGGATGGATGGATGGATGGATGGCTGGATGGATGGATGGATGGATGGCTGGATGGAGGGATGGATGGATGGATGGATGGATGGATGGATGGATGGATGGATGGATGGATGGATGGATGGCTGGATGGATGGCTGGGTGGATGGCTGGATGGATGGATGGATGGCTGGATGGATGGATGGATGGATGGCTGGATGGATGGATGGATGGATGGATGGATGGCTGGATGGATGGATGGATGGATGGATGGATGGCTGGATGGATGGATGGCTGGATGGATGGATGGATGGATGGATGGATGGATGGCTGGCTGGATGGATGGATGGATGGATGGAGGGAGGGATGGATGGATGGAGGATGGATGGATGGATGGATGGCTGGCTGGATGGATGGATGGCTGGATGGATGGATGGATGGAGGGATGGATGGAGGGATGGATGGATGGATGGCTGGATGGATGGATGGCTGGATGGATGAATGGATGGATGGATGGATGGATGGCTGGGTGGCTGGAGGATGGATGGATGGATGAATGAATGGATGGATGGATGGATGGATGGCTGGGTGGCTGGAGGATGGATGGATGGCTGGCTGACCAACTGACTGACTGTACCCCACTACAACATTGGGGTGAAATGTACCCCACTACAACATAGGGGTGAAATGTACCCTCCTACAACATAGGGGTGAAATGTACCCCACTACAACATAGGGGTGAAATGTACCCCACTACAACATAGGGGTGTATCTGAAATGTATGGACCACTTATCACCACTTATCACCCCCCATAGTTCAGCATCACCACCACTTATCACCCCCCATAGTTCAGCATCACCACCACTTATCACCCCCCATAGTTCAGCATCACCACCACTTATCACCCCCCATAGTTCAGCATCACCACCACTTATCACCCCCCATAGTTCAGCATCACCACCACCTATCACCCCCCCATAGTTAAGCATCACCACCACGTATCACCCCCATAGTTCAGCATCACCACCACTTATCACCCCCCATAGTTCAGCATCACCACCACTTATCACCCCCCATAGTTCAGCATCACCACCACTTATCACCCCCCATAGTTCAGCATCACCACCACTTATCACCCTCATAGTTCAGCATCACCACCGGCACCTCCACTAGCTAGTAGGCCGACTAGCGAGAATCAGACTCAGCGGGAGAGGGAGACGGGGAAGGGGGGTAGTGCATCCACCAACCAATCAGAAAAAAAGGTTTTTGAACAGGCCTGAACCAAGGCGCATTTGGTGGCAGCAAGCTTTGTCTAAAGAGGACACCCAGGTTAAAACTCACAATGAAAAATAAATAAATATCCACTACAGCCAGAGGCTTCAGAACAGCCTTAGAAGGAGGCTAAACGTCACAGCCACAGGCCCGCTCATGGCTTGGAGCAAGAAGTTGACTCTCAGGAGTTAAATGGACTTGACCATGGGGAGAGTCATTGTGGGAGGTTTTGA
The DNA here is from genome assembly GCF_964263955.1 of Coregonus lavaretus. Taxonomy (NCBI): domain Eukaryota; kingdom Metazoa; phylum Chordata; class Actinopteri; order Salmoniformes; family Salmonidae; genus Coregonus; species Coregonus lavaretus. The sequence continues at coordinate 1,860,181 of NC_140026.1, read as the reverse complement.
AAACTTAAGTTAGGACATTTTTCTGCCTTTACCTTCACAGCACAGAACACGTTTGTAATCTGAATATGTGCTTCACATCATCCCATAGGCAGGAGGCCTATATATTCTCATATGTGTGTTCTGCTGTAGCCTACATTGATTTATTTTATTATAAGTTATATTCCGATATTGTGATATTTGTTCTACTGCTACATTGATGTCTTGAAAATTATATGAAATTGGGGTCTTGTAAGCCCCACAGCTGAGTATGTGTGCATATGGCGGGTGCTCTGCAGTGACGTGTAAAAATGTTGCTGTAAATTGATTCTGACTTGTGTAAGACCCCCGCAGCTGTACTCAAGTATGTGGGCGTCCTGCAGTGACGTCTAAAATGCTTTGAATTCATTAGCACCTTGGAGAGCGCTGTGCGTTCCACCCCCATAGATAGATGGGATACCTGGCTGCTACGTTGGGTTTGATACTTTTTTCCCTCAATGTGTTTCTGGTAACTCAGAGCCCCCCCCCCCACCCCCCACCCCACCAGCGCTCACTATGTGTTCCGGGACCTCCCGATTTACAAACTAAGCACTGGGTGTATCTGAAATGTAGCCCGACTACAACAAATGTATTAGAAATATAAACCGGAAATTTCACATTTACGTAAGTATCCAGACCCTTTACTCAGTACTTTGTTGAAGCACCTTTGGCAGCGATTACAGCCTCGAGTCATCTTGGGTATGATGCTACAAGCTTGCCACACCTGCATTTGGGGAGTTTCTCCCATTCTTCTCTGCAGATCCTCTCAAGCTCTGTCAGGTTGGATGGGGAGCGTTGCTGCACAGCTATTTTCAGGTCTCTCCAGAGATGTTCGATCGGGTTCAAGTCCGGGCTCTGGCTGGGTCACTCAAGGACATTCAGAGACTTGTCCCAAAGTCACTCCTGCATTGTCTTGGCTGTGTACTTAGGGTCGTTGTCCTGTTAGAAAGGGAACCTTCGCCCCAGTCTGAGGTCCTGAGCACTCTGGAGCAGGTTTTCATCAAGGATCTCTCTGCACTTTGCTACGTTCATCTTTCTCTTGATCATTCCTTCAATTCTGACCAGTTTCCCAGTCCCTGCTGCTGAAATACAACCCCACAGCATGATGCTGCCACCACCATGCTTCACCGTAGGTATGGTGCCTGGTTTCCTCCAGACATGACTGTCATGAGCCCTCTCACTCCACCGGGTTACCACCTTAATTTGTTTCCACTATCTTCCACTCTGCTCACCACTCTCTCTACTCAGCCTAACTAGCTCCACCTGTCCCTGCTCTGCTCTGCTCTAATTACTCTGCCAGCTGCGCTGCATTACCCACTAACCTCTCCCAGTATTTAAAGCCCTGTCTTTCAGCTCTCCTTTGTCAGATCGTCTGCAAAGCTCACACCCGGAACCTGTTTGCTCGCGCTTCTGGCTCACCCTTGTTTTGTGACCCCGGACCTGCCTGATTCTTGGATACTCTTCTGCCCCAGGAAAACCAGACCTGCTTTCTGCCATAACGACTCCTGACTACTCTTCGATCCCGGTAACTCTGACCAGCCTTCTGCCTTGCTACAACGTATTTGGATTTCCCTTGAACTGTACTTCTGCCTTGTTTCATCCGCCCCGTTGTGTCTGTGTTTCCCCCCCCCCAGGACTTCTGGACCACCCACCACCGGCGTCATAGGACGCATCGCTGCCACTGGGGGGGGCACAGACCCAGCACATTGGACGGAATCCCTGTTATTCCCAGTAACCCCTGGAGCCTTCCCTCACTCCCTACTTCCCTTTTCCCTTAAGTTTTAATAAACTTTCTGGTGTGACGCAATTGTGGTCCTCTGGTCGTCTGTCTGAACCGTGACAGTACGATCTGACCATCATGGACTCAGCGCACACTTTCCCCGACATGGAAACCGACGAACCTGAGCAACCCACCGCCATGCTACGCCTGGAACACACTGAGAGAGGGCTAGCCCGCATGAGCGGCGACATCACCTCTCTGCTTCAGGTCGGCCACCAACAGCATCAGCAGTTCCAGCAGCACCAGCAGCAGTTCCAGCAGCAGCAACAACAACTCGCCATGATCATCCAACTCCTCACCAACCTTACCCCAGCCACTCCGCCCACCGGCCCGTTTCCAGGCAGTCTGCCCACCAGCCCTGCCCCCGAGTTACCTGCCCCGGTCATTGCAGCCGCTGCTCCGGAACCCAAGATTGGAAACCCCGAGCGGTTCAACGGCGATTCAACCCAGGTCCGGCCATTCCTGACTAGCTGCCGACTTCAGTTCTCCTTGCAGCCAAGGACCTTCGCCACGGAGGGGGCTAAAGTTGGGTATGCCATCACTCACCTGACGGGCCGAGCTCGACTCTGGGGAACAGCAGAGTTCGAACGTCAAACCCCCGCATGTGCAACCTTCGACCTGTTTGCTGAGGAGATGCTGAAGGTGTTTGACCTGGATTCACCAACCGCAGAGGCGTCTCGTGAACTGTTCAGTATTCGACAAGGCAGACGTACAGTCGCAGACCATTCCATCGACTTCCGAACCCTGGCAAGACGAAGTTCTTGGAACACACCATCGTTGGTGGACGCGTTCTTCCATAGCTTGGCTGACTATATCAAGGACGAGTTGGTCTCCCATGAACTGCCTTCCACTCTTGATGAAGCCATCGCACTGACTGTCCGGATCGACAGAAGGATACAGACCCGTCGTCGTGAGAGGGGGCGCCAAGGTCCACCAACTACCGGCATTCGGAGAGATCCGACTGGGCTCCTGTCATCTACTGCCACTCACCCAAGTCAGCTTGATCAGTCTGAGCCTATGGAGATTGGGCGAGCCTCTCTCACTCCTGCAGAGCGCCAGCGCCGCTTCACCTCAAACCTCTGCCTCTATTGTGGAGGTGATGGACATCGTGTGGTAACCTGCCCTTTAAAAGCCGAAGCTCACCGGGCATAGGGGGAGTCCGGTTGAGCTCAATGACCATCCAGTCCTCCGACCGCAAACCCCTGCTGCAAGTTCACCTCCGCCTCTCTGACTCAACTCACACCCTGGCTGCTCTGGTGGATTCTGGCGCCGAAGCCAACATAATGGACATCAAGCTGGCACGCCAACTGGGACTGGAGAACCTCCGTTTGACACCTCCTATTCCTGCCCGGGCACTGGACGGACACTTACTCGGATCGGTCACTCATGTCACGGCCCCGGTCTCGATGGGTCTGTCCGGAAACCATCAAGAAACTATCCAGTTTCACCTGCTCCCCTCTCCAGGTCAACCCCTCATCCTGGGTTACCCATGGCTCCGCCGGCACAACCCTCAGCTCGACTGGGTGACCGGGGTGATCAGGGAGTGGGGAGAGGACTGCCACCGAACCTGCCTGCTTGCTGCCGCACTACCCCCTCGGCCAGTACCTACTAACTCCGCTCCTGACCTCTCCAATGTCCCAGAATGCTACCATGGTCTCAGAGAAGTGTTTAACAAAGCAAGAGCCACATCTCTGCCCCCTCACCGACCGTACGACTGTGCCATCGACCTCCTCCCTGGAACAGCCCCTCCAAAGGGCCGTCTTTATTCGTTGTCTGCTCCTGAAAGAAGGTCCATGGAGGACTACATCAATGACTCTCTGTCCGCAGGATTAATCCGTTCATCTTCATCTCCTGCTGGTGCTGGCTTCTTCTTTGTGGGGAAGAGGGACGGATCTCTTCGCCCCTGCATCGACTACAGGGGACTCAACGACATCACAGTGAAGAACCGTTACCCTCTGCCTCTGCTCACCTCTGCTTTTGAGTGGCTCCAGGGAGCCACTGTTTTTACCAAGTTGGATCTCAGAAACGCTTACCACCTAGTGCGGATCCGGGAGGGAGATGAATGGAAAACCGCATTCAATACACCAACAGGCCACTACGAGTATCTGGTTATGCCTTTTGGCCTCACCAATGCTCCTGCTGTGTTCCAGGCTCTAGTGAATGATGTACTGCGGGACATGTTAAACAAGTTTGTCTTCGTTTACCTGGATGACATCTTAATCTACTCCAGAAACCTGTCTGAACACACCCGCCATGTCCAGCAAGTCCTTCATCGTCTTCTGGAGAATTCCCTCTACGCCAAGGCAGAGAAATGTGAGTTTCACGTCAAGACAGTGGCCTTCCTGGGGTACATAGTGGCAGAGGGAAGTATCCAAATGGATCCTGCCAAAGTATCAGCAGTCACTTCATGGCCAGTTCCGGAGAACAGAAAGAAGCTGCAACAGTTTCTGGGGTTTGCTAACTTCTATAGAAAGTTTATCCGGAACTACAGTACCGTTGCTGCCCCTCTCACTGCTCTAACCAGCACCAAGCAACCCTTCACCTGGACCCCAGCAGCCGACAAAGCCTTCAGTACCCTCAAGGTAAGGTTCACCTCCGCTCCCATCCTCCAGATGCCTGATGTGGACCGGCAATTCATTGTGGAGGTGGACGCCTCGGATGTGGGAGTTGGTGCTGTGATTTCTCAGTGGGCTGCGGAGGATAGGAAGCTCCATCCCTGTGCCTTTTTCTCACGTCGGTTGTCCCCCTCTGAGTGCAATTACGACATAGGGAACCGAGAGCTGCTGGCTGTGAAGCTTGCCTTGGAGGAGTGGCGTCACTGGCTGGAGGGGTCCACCATTCCATTTCTCGTTTGGACCGATCATAAGAACTTGGAGTACATCCGCACGGCCAAACGGTTGAACTCCAGGCAGTCCCGCTGGGCCCTGTTCTTCACCAGGTTTAATTTCACTCTGTCATACCGGCCTGGATCACGCAACACCAAGCCAGACGCCCTCTCCCGTCAATTCCAGAAGGATGACACCCCCTCCAAGGATCCTGTGTCGATTCTGCCAAGTCCCTGCATCGTAGCAGCTCTGACCTGGGCTGTTGAGGAACAGGTGCTGGAAGCTCTCCGTAACCAGCCAGGTCCCAGCACTTGCCCAGCTGACCGCCTTTTTGTCCCCGAAAACCTGAGGTCCCAGGTCGTTCAGTGGGGACATGACTCCCGCCTAGCTTGTCACCCTGGCTCCACCCGCACTTACAACCTGCTCACCCAGAGGTTCTGGTGGCCCTCTCTGAGAAAGGATGTACGGGAATTCGTCCAAGCCTGCCCCATCTGCAACCAACACAAGTCGTCCTGCCAGCCCCCAGCCGGATTGCTGCAGCCCCTGCCTGTGCCCAGACGTCCCTGGTCTCACATCGCCCTTGACTTTGTCACGGGGCTGCCCCCTTCAAGTGGCATGACCGTCATTCTCACCATAGTTGACCGATTCAGCAAGATGGCACACTTCATTCCCCTCCCCAAGCTCCCAACCGCCAAGGAGACCGCCCAGGTGGTCCTGGAACACGTCTTCCGGATCCACGGACTGCCAAAGGATGTAGTTTCTGACCGTGGTCCACAATTCTCCTCCGCTTTTTGGAAGGAGTTCTGTCACCTGCTGGGAGCCACAGTCAGTCTGACTTCCGGATTCCATCCCCAATCCAATGGGCAGTCAGAGCGGGCAAATCAGGAGCTCGAGAAGGCACTGCGATGCATGACTTCACGCAACCCCCACTCCTGGTCGCAGCAATTGACATGGGTGGAGTACGCACACAATTCTCTGACCTGCTCTGCCATCGGTATGTCCCCTTTCCAATGTGTTTATGGATACCAGCCTCCTCTATTTGCCAGCCAGGAAGGGGAGGTTACTTGCCCATCTGCACTTGCTTTTGCCCGTCGATGTCGCCGCACCTGGTCACAAGCCCGAGCCACACTCCTCAGATCCGTTGCCAGCTACACTACCGGGGCCAACCGTCGGAGAATTCCTGCTCCCACCTACCATGTTGGTCAAAGGGTGTGGTTGTCATCGAAGAACCTGCCACTCAGGGTGGAGTCGCAAAAGCTGGCACCTCGGTTCATTGGCCCATTCCCTATCATAAGAGTGATTAGCCCAACTGCTGTCCGGCTCCAACTGCCTAATTCCATGAGGGTGCACCCCACTTTCCATGTGTCTAAGATTAAGCCCATTCATGAGAGTCCGCTGGTCCCTGCTGCGCCTTGTCCTCCTCCTCCACAGCTCGTCGATGGTGGTCTGGTTTACACCGTCCGCCGCCTGCTTCGGTCCAGACGGAGGGGTAGGGGTCTCCAGTACCTCATTGACTGGGAGGGCTATGGACCTGAGGAAAGGACCTGGGTGCCAGCTAGTCGGATTGTGGATAGGACTCTCATCACCGCCTTCCACCAACGGCATCCTGATCAACCTGCAATCCGTAGGGGCCGCCCCAGAGGGGTCCCTAACCGTCCGGCCCGCTCGGCTTCCTGTCCTGTGCCTGATCCTGTCTCGGGACCTGTCCCATCTCCCGACCACGGCCCTCCGGCTTCCTCTGAGGATGAGGACGTTCACTCGGACCGTTCGGAGGAGTTCTAGCCCTCCTCCGGCTCCCCTCCTCCCGCCCGGCGTGGTGTTGCTCTTGGGACTTCTGGGGCCGTCCCTTGGGGGGGGGGTTCTGTCATGAGCCCTCTCACTCCACCGGGTTACCACCTTAATTTGTTTCCACTATCTTCCACTCTGCTCACCACTCTCTCTACTCAGCCTAACTAGCTCCACCTGTCCCTGCTCTGCTCTGCTCTAATTACTCTGCCAGCTGCGCTGCATTACCCACTAACCTCTCCCAGTATTTAAAGCCCTGTCTTTCAGCTCTCCTTTGTCAGATCGTCTGCAAAGCTCACACCCGGAACCTGTTTGCTCGCGCTTCTGGCTCACCCTTGTTTTGTGACCCCGGACCTGCCTGATTCTTGGATACTCTTCTGCCCCAGGAAAACCAGACCTGCTTTCTGCCATAACGACTCCTGACTACTCTTCGATCCCGGTAACTCTGACCAGCCTTCTGCCTTGCTACAACGTATTTGGATTTCCCTTGAACTGTACTTCTGCCTTGTTTCATCCGCCCCGTTGTGTCTGTGTTTCCCCCCCCCCAGGACTTCTGGACCACCCACCACCGGCGTCATAGGACGCATCGCTGCCACTGGGGGGGGCACAGACCCAGCACATTGGACGGAATCCCTGTTATTCCCAGTAACCCCTGGAGCCTTCCCTCACTCCCTACTTCCCTTTTCCCTTAAGTTTTAATAAACTTTCTGGTGTGACGCAATTGTGGTCCTCTGGTCGTCTGTCTGAACCGTGACAATGACACTTGGCATTCAGGCCAAAGAGTTCAATTTTGGTTTCAGCCGACAAGAGAATCTTGTTTCTCATGGTCTGAAAGTCATTTAGGTGCCTTTTGGCAAACTCCAAGCGGGCTGTCATGTGCCTTTTTACTGAGGAGTGGCTTCCGTCTGGCCACTCTACCATAAAGGCCTGATTGGTGGAGTGCTGCAGAGATGGTTGTCCTTCTGGAAGGTTCTCCCATCTCTACAGAGGAACTCTGGAGCTCTGTCAGAGTGACCATAGGGTTCTTGGTCACCTCCCTGACCAAGGTACCTTCTCAGTTTGGCCGGGCGGCCAGCTCTAGGAAGAGTCTTGGTGGTTCCAATCTTCTTCCATTTAAGAACGATGGAGGCCACTGTGTTCTTGGGGACCTTCAATGATGCAGACATTTGTTGGTACCCTTCCCCAGATCTGTGCCTCAACACAATTTTGTCTCAGAGCTCTACAGACAATTCCTTTGACCTCAAGGCTTGGTTTTTGCTCTGACATGCACTGTCAACTGTGGGACCTTATATAGACGTGTGCGTTTCCAAATCATGTCCAATAGGTTGAATTTACCACAGGTGGACTCCAATCAAGTTGTAGAAACATCTCCAGGATGATCAATGGAAACAGGATGCACCTGAGCTCAAGTTCGAGTCTCATAGCAAAGGGTCTGAACACTTATGTAAATAAGGTATTTCTGTTTTTTATTTTAAATACATTTGCAAACATTTCTAAAAACCTGTTTTCGCTTTGTCATTATCGGCTATTGTGTGAAGATTGATGAGGGAAAAAAATAATGTAATCAATTTTAGAATAAGGCTGTAACGTAACAAAACGTGGAAAGGGTGAAGGGGTCTGAATACTTTCCCGATGCACTGTACATACTCTTGCAGAGTCCATCGTTTGCTTGAAGCTGATGCCCTCCCTGATGCCCTCCCTGATGCCCTCCCTGGTGCCCTCCCTGATGCCCTCCCTGATGCCCTCCCTCGTGCCCTCCCTGGTGCCCTCCCTGGTGCCCTCCCTCGTGCCCTCCCTGATGCCCTCCCTGATGCCCTCCCTGATGCCCTCCCTCGTGCCCTCCCTGGTGCCCTCCCTCGTGCCCTCCCTGATGTCCTCCCTGATGCCCTCCCTGGTGCCCTCCCTGATGCCCTCCCTCGTGCCCTCCCTGATGCCCTCCCTGATGCCCTCCCTCGTGCCCTCCCTGGTGCCCTCCCTCGTGCCCTCCCTGATGCCCTCCCTGATGCCCTCCCTGGTGCCCTCCCTGATGCCCTCCCTGATGCCCTCCCTGATGCCCTCCCTCGTGCCCTCCCTGGTGCCCTCCCTCGTGCCCTCCCTGATGCCCTCCCTGATGCCCTCCCTGGTGCCCTCCCTGGTGCCCTCCCTCGTGCCCTCCCTGATGCCCTCCCTGATGCCCTCCCTGGTGCCCTCCCTGATGCCCTCCCTGATGTCCTCCCTGGTGCCCTCCCTGATGCCCTCCCTGATGCCCTCCCTGGTGCCCTCCCTGATGTCCTCCCTGGTGCCCTCCCTGGTGCCCTCCCTCGTGCCCTCCCTGATGTCCTCCCTGATGCCCTCCCTGGTGCCCTCCCTGGTGCCCTCCCTGGTGCCCTCCCTGATGCCCTCCCTGGTGCCCTCCCTCCAGGCATGCCTCCCAAAGCTTTTCAAATTCAGCATCACATCGCAGTTTTTCAACGCACCCATACATACTGCGGACAAGTTAGACACCGGTGTGCAGATCAGTAGCTTCAGACTGCAGTAACTTGTTTGGAGGGTGAAGAGTCATGTTAGCAATACATGTAAAGCGCGGCTCTGTCACTGCTTTCAATAAGCCTGTGGCCTCAAGCCATAGGGGTGCTGAGGGTGTTGCAGCAATCCCTGATAGATCACAATATATTTTTTTTATCCACAGCACACCACCCCCATCCCAAAACATCTTCTCGCGACCTCAAGTCTCTCATCTGTACCATATGCGCGAGTAGATTCGATTTCACCAATCATCTCTGTGATGCTGTCTCTTGATTTCAAAATGACTGACACCGCGCTGAGGTGGCCAGTCCATCTCTGATCCAGAAGTCTTTTCAGTTTTTTTCTGTACTGTACAATCTACTATCCCCCATAGTAGAAAAGTTGACCTATTTTATTGGCCAGCTTGTCGAGAAAGAAATAGCCTGTTCCTAACTGACTCTGGGACAGTTATGGGACGATGGATCCTAAATTAATACAACCAGTTGGACTCGGCTACATGAGAGAAAAACTGCTCGGTGGTCAGGCCAGCAGGCTGCTCGGTGAGCTCGGCATCGGTCTCCCCATGGTGGTCCTCAGTTTGCTCTTGCCAGTGCCCAGTCATTTCTGGATATCCATGCTGATCAAAGCTTAGCCAACTAGCTGTAATTATTCAGGGCACCAGCAACTTAACAAAGCTGTCTGCAAAAGGGAACAACCTTTATCCATCTCTGTCAATCTGACCCCGCCCAAAGATACATTTTTATACATTTACATTACATTTACGTCATTTAGCAACTTATAAATTGGTGCATTCACCATATAGCCAGTGTACTAACCACTCTACAAATGTATATATATTTTTAAAATGTTTTTAATTGTTTTATTTTTATTATCTTTTTTATTATTATTATTTTTTAAATCTTTTTTATATATTTTTTTTTGGGGGGGGGGGGGTAGAAGGATTACTTTATCCTATCCCAGGTATTCCTTATACATTGCAGTAGTATAGGACCAATATCGTGTGTAGCCTACTGAAAGAAGTAGACTAACGTTCTGTTATCATTCACCTGTTATCATTCACCTGTTATCATTCATTTGTTATCATTCATTTGTTATCATTCACCTGTTATCATTCACCTGTTCTCATTCATTTGTTTTCATTTACCTGTTATCATTCACCTGTTATCATTCATTTGTTATCATTCACCTGTTATCATTCATTTGCATTACAGTCGTTGTGTGATAGGCTACTGTAAAAGTGATGTCAATCCTATGAAACCTTTTCCCTTCCTGCTCTCTTGCTATAGAGTGTTGCTCTAAGAATGGGCATTTACTCTTATTCTCTGTCCCGTGTAGCTCAGTTGGTAGAGCATGGCGCTTGCAACGGCAGGGTTGTGGGTTCGATCCCCATGAGGGCCCAGTATGGGAAGAAAAAAAAAATAATGTGCATGTAAAATGTACTGTCATGTAGGAAATGTATCATCAGCTATGAATATAGAATATGCACTTAGTTTGATTTAGTTCGCTTTTCTGAAACCCTCCCACACAGAAAATATTGTGCACCTGGAGAAGCGGTGGCTTGGCTTACTGTAGGTTACGCTCATTGCGTAGTGTCACAAATTCGACAGAAACGTAGCCTATAGTTGTAATTATTGAAGTTTAAAGCTATGAAGCCTGTAAGAATATCTGATGAGCTAGTGGTGCTCATCCTGTCAAGCTGATCTGTGTGTGTTGGAAGGCACAAATGATGTTTAGGTCTATGGCAGCTAAAATCACTGGGGAAGCCAAGCCCCCCCCCCCCCCCCCCCAACAAAAATAAGTCATATTACAACCTATGTGTTGTGATGATTGCGTTGTTTGCTCTATAACCTGTTAGTTCATATGCCTTGACACCGTGATATATAGGCCTAATGCCGGGACAATAAGAAGACACAGTGGCAGAATAAATTCAACCACACCTTTTTGTTTTATCACAAAACCGGAGAGCATCCTCTGTCCGGTGGAGTCCACAGAGCATATTCCATGTAACAGACAGTTACATGACCTACAGCAGGGGTCAAGCAAGCTAATGTTTCCCACATTTTCGGACCACTAAACAACTATTGATTCAGAACCACAGAGAGTTACCGCAAGTCGCAAAGAAAAAACAGGAGCTGCCTCCACTATTCCAGCACCATTTCAACATCATCAAATCACCTCTGCTTAGTCTAATACAGTGACAACTAAAAGACACCAAAAACTATTTAGTCCAGTCAACGTAAGCTAAATATGATGTAGCTGTCCATGGTTCTGATTTCTGTGTGTTCGTGCAAGTAGAAAAACATGTCCTCACTCTACTTGTAGAAAAACGCCAATGACATCCTCTTTCATATTGCCTAAAAGGTTTTTTCGCCTGGTCACATACAGCTGATGTGTTGTGCACCGAAGTCCACAAGCGAAGGGAAAAGGTGAGAGGAGGAGAGCGTATAGATGTGAGAAGGAATACAACGTGGCTGCTATGAAAGCGAACTGTGTTTACTCGTGATCAGGGGTGTATTCATTCCGCCGATTCTGTTGAAAAAAAAGTTTCTTAAACGGAAGCAAACGGAACAAAACAGGGATAAAACATACCTCTACAGAAACTCTTGTTTGCAACTGTTGGACTAATGATTACACCCTATATCAGCTAGATGCAGGCAAGAGTGTGCAAGGCGGTATTGAATGTCCCTGTCTGTCCATGTGTCACTGTCTGTCTCCTCAAATGTGTCTCTCGACCTGTGTGCACCTACGTTGTAAACTTTCATTCATAGGCTAGATTGTAGCAACCTCATGATGGGTACAGGGAAAATTCGAGTATCATGTAGTAGCCTAAACCTATTGATGTTACATTGAACTGGGTGAATGGAATATGAATTAGAGTCATCCAATATGCTGTAATAGAAATAAGGCCATGCTCATGAAAACAAATCGTCCTCATCTTAAACGGAACTGATATTGAACTTCCATCTTCTCAGGCCAGGGGCACAACAATGTATGAATTAATGGTTGGATCAGAATCGCCGTTATTGGCCAGTACGGAGAATTAAGTAAAACCACAAGTCCAAATCCCTGTCTCCATCCATGGCTAATTTAGGAAAGGGACAATTTTAGCTAGCCCGGAGGACAACAACACAATTCAAGTTTTTCTGTCAATGACGTATGCTCTCAATGGGATTTGATAGGAGTGAAGCCAAATCCAAGCTGGCTTCCTTTGACACTTTTTTTTGGTGTGCCAGGACCATTCACAGTTGAGCTCGCTCAGTTTAGCTCAACGCTGATTTGCAAATTTGTTATACTTTTTTTTGTCAAGGGAGGCCAGATGCTCGCTGGCTTCCCTTGCCTTCAATGCTACTGGCCGCAACAATGTCATACTGGTTTGGACCAGACAGCATCAGATAGACACGTACAGAGACAGAGGGGCGCTGTTTCACTCGCTCTGATGCTTTCTCCTGTGAGATACATTCAGCCTCTTGCGAATTGAAGGGAAATTATGAAACGCAGAGAGACGAAAGATATATATATATAAACTCAGCAAAAAAAGAAACGTCCCTTTTTCAGGACCCTGTCTTTCAAAGATAATTTGTAAAAAATCAAAATAACTTCACAGATCTTAATTGTAAAGGGTTTAAACACTGTTTCCCATGCTTGTTCAATGAACCATAAACAATTAATGAACATGCACCTGTGGAACGGTCGTTAAGACACTAACAGCTTACAGACGGTAGGCAATTAAGGTCACAGTTATGAAAACTTAGGACACTAAAGAGGCCTTTCTACTGGCTCTGAAAAACACCGAAATAAAGATGCGTGAACGTGCCTTGAGCGTGCTGCAAGGAGGCATGAGGACTGCAGATGTGGCCAGGGCAATAAATTGCAATGTCCATACTGTGAGACGCCTAAGACAGCGCTACAGGGAGACAGGATGGACAGCTGATCGTCCTCGCAGTGGCAGACCACGTGTAACAACACCTGCACAGGATCGGTACATCCGAACATCACACCTGCGGGACAGGTACAGGATGGCAACAACAGCTGCCCGAGTTACACCAGGAACGCACAATCCCTCCATCAGTGCTCAGACTGTCCGCAATAGGCTGAGAGAGGCTGGACTGAGGGCTTGTAGGCCTGTTGTAAGGCAGGTCCTCACCAGACATCACCGTCAACAATGTCGCCTATGGGCACAAACCCACCGTCGCTGGGCCAGACAGGACTGGCAAAAAGTGCTCTTCACTGACGAGTCGTGGTTTTGTCTCACCAGGGGTGATGGTCGGATTCGCGTTTATCGTCGAAGGAATGAGCGTTACACCGAGGCTTGTACTCTGGAGCGGGATCGATTTGGAGGTGGAGGGTCCGTCATGGTCTGGGGCGGTGTGTCACAGCATCATCGGACTGAGTTTGTTGTCATTGCAGGCAATCTCAACGCTGAGCGTTACAGGGAAGACATCCTCCTCCCTCATGTGGTACCCTTCCTGCAGGCTCATCCTGACATGACCTTCCAGCATGACAATGCCACCAGCCATACTGCTCGTTCTGTGCGTGATTTCCTGCAAGACAGGAATGTCAGTGTTCTGCCATGGCCAGCGAAGAGCCCGGATCTCAATCCCATTGAGCACGTCTGGGACCTGTTGGATCGGAGGGTGATGGCTAGGGCCATTCCCCCCAGAAATGTCAGGGAACTTGCAGGTGCCTTGGTGGAAGAGTGGGGTAACATCTCACAGCAAGAACTGGCAAATCTGGTGCAGTCCATGAGGAGGAGATGCACTGCAGTACTTAATGCAGCTGGTGGCCACACCAGATACTGACTGATACTTTTGATTTTGACCCCCCCCCCTTTGTTCAGGGACACATTATTCAATTTCTGTTAGTCACATGTCTGTGGAACTTGTTCAGTTTATGTCTCAGTTGTTGAATCTTGTTATGGTCATACAAATATTTACACATGTTAAGTTTGCTGAAAATAAACGCAGTTGACAGTGAGAGGACGTTTCTTTTTTTGCTGAGTTTATATATATATATATATATATCACTTTTTTGGGGAAGCCTGGCTTCCCTTGGCTGCCATGAATACACGCCACTGGCTACATTTCAGATACACCCCTATGTTGTGGTGGGGTACATTACACCCCAATGTTGTAGTGGGGTACATTTCACCCCTATGTTGTAGTGGGGTACATTTCACCCCTATGTTGTAGTGGGGTACATTTCACCCCTATGTTGTAGTGGGGTACATTTCACCCCTATGTTGTAGTGGGGTACATTTCACCCCTATGTTGTAGTGGGGTACATTTCACCCCTATGTTGTAGTGGGGTACATTTCACCCCTATGTTGTAGTGGGGTACATTTCACCCCTATGTTGTAGTGGGGTACATTTCACCCCTATGTTGTAGTGGGGTACATTTTACCCCTATGTTGTAGTGGGGTACATTTCACCCCTATGTTGTAGTGGGGTACATTTCACCCCTATGTTGTAGTGGGGTACATTTCACCCCTATATTGTAGTGGGGTACATTTCACCCCTATATTGTAGTGGGGTACATTTCACCCCTATATTGTAGTGGGGTACATTTCACCCCTATATTGTAGTGGGGTACATTTCACCCCTATATTGTAGTGGGGTACATTTCACCCCTATGTTGTAGTGGGGTACATTTCACCCCTATGTTGTAGTGGGTACATTTCACCCCTATTGTGTAGTGGGGTACATTTCACCCCTATATTGTAGTGGGGTACATTTCACCCCTATGTTGTAGTGGGGTACATTTCACCCCTATGTTGTAGTGGGGGTACATTTCACCCCTATGTTGTAGTGGGCGTATCTCTTTCTTGTGCTATTATATAAAGGAGATGGTTGTTGACGTGTACGGCTACATTTCAGATACATTTAATGTACATTTGAACAGCAGTAGCACCAATCTACCTTGTGTTATCTAAAGCAATACTAGTTGTACCCCCCCCCCCCCCCCCCCATGGATTTAAAATGCCGCCTCAGGCATGTCATCCTGGAGCCGGCCCTGGCCTACTATACAGATGGCTACAATATAACTTAATAAATAACAATAAAATGTGTGTGCGGTTAGTGTGTGTGTGTGTGTGTGTGTGTGTGTCCGCTCTGTCTGACCGATCCGTAATAACGCTGTCACGGACTGACCGAGGGACACTCGTGCTCTGACCTCGCTATTCATCTGAATACGCGCTAGAAGCATAGACGTGTAGACGTATAATAGAATAATAATAATAATAATAACGGTTAGGAGCTACTGTATGCTCTCCTACACAAATGGCCACGGTATAACTTGTCTTTCACAGTAACAATGAGATGAGGTCCTGTCAATAATCCAAAAACATGTTATATTGTCTACAGTTCGTGACACCATTACTGGCCCAGACAGACATCTTATCTAGACCGGACACACGGTAGCCTACAGTAACCTGCCGTAACCCCATTAGACAAAGTAGCCTACAATGTGTGAGGTTACGGTGTGTGTGTGTGTGTCAGGATAGATGTCTGTCTGTCTGACCGGGTCGGTAATGGTGTCACGAGCCAAACTCAACCTTTAGAACCGACTGACCCCGTTATTGATCCACCGGCCCCGCGGTCAAGGCTTGCGGTCATGGCTTGCGCACCCGCTCCAGCTCTCTCGGTTCACAACATGGCTGCCGCCCGCGAGCTGCCGGGGTGCAGTAGACCCAGACCTCCCGAGCGGTAGAATACCGTAGCCTATCTCCCTCTCGTGCTACCGTATCCCTTCCCCGTTTCACCTCTCCGCCCCTGGTTACCGCTCCACTGAACGGAGCAGAAAGCTGTATCACCGAATACACTTACGTGATTGTAGCCCTAAGCGCTGCGGTTGGTCTTGCTTTTTCCGAGGCATTTTCCTTTTCTTTTACATTATTCTTCTCAGGTCTGTGGGGTGAAACATGTATCCCTCTCTTCGTTGGAACGATAGGATACTCCGGGACTCCAGTGTAGCGTGTCCTCGTTGGTTGGTAGGGTAGATCCGGGGACTGTCGCGAGTACTGACCGGGGCAGTGGCTGTGCCTGCTGCTTTCGCGGCTCTGCTCTCTCTCTCTCTCTCTCTCTCTCTCTCTCTCTGTGCAGTGTGTGTGTGTGTGTGTGTGTGTGTGTGTGTGTGTGTGTAGGACCAATAATGCGGAGGGGTCAAAGGGCAAATGAGCAGCAGGGGAAAGACGAGAGAGAATAGTAATAATGGATTTTTATATTTTATAGCGCCTTTCTACCAACTGCAGTAGATTCAAAGGGTTTATATAGTAAGGGGGAAACTCACCTCATCCACCATCAATGTGTGGCACCCACCTGGGTGATGCATGGCGACCATTTTGTGGCAGAACGCTCACCCAACATCTGCTATAGCATGGTGGAGAGGTGAGGAGGAATATATGCCAATAGGAATGAGAGAGAGAGAGAGAGAGACAGAGAGAGAGAGAGAGAGAGAGAGAGAGAGAGAGAGAGAGAGACAGAGAGAGAGAGAGAGAGAGAGAGAGAGAGACAGAGAGACAGAGAGAGAGAGAGAGAGAGAGAGAGAGAGAGAGACAGAGAGAGAGAGAGAGACAGAGAG
Source organism: Coregonus lavaretus (assembly GCF_964263955.1). NCBI lineage: Eukaryota > Metazoa > Chordata > Actinopteri > Salmoniformes > Salmonidae > Coregonus > Coregonus lavaretus. Next base: position 1,843,696 of record NC_140026.1, on the reverse strand, counting down.
AGAGAGAGAGAGAGAGAGAGAGAGAGAGAGAGAGAGAGAGTGTGTGTGAGAGAGTGTGTGGAGAAGAGAGAGAGAGACAGAGAGAGAGAGAGAGAGAGAGAGAGAGAGAGAGAGAGAGAGAAAAAAGCTTGGTGCAGTGTGACTGGGGAACAGTGGATAGTCCTATAAACCAATTAATTAGATGGTAAATATATGGTCAATGAATAGACAATTTAGCCTGTGTTTGTGTATTGTATTAGTATTTTATCTATCATATATCATAGTCCATTAGGCTACATTGTATTTCACTCAGGGTGACATTGTATTGCTGGAGCCTATATAGTCTCTGTATACAATTACAAGATAATGTAGTGGTTGATTTATTAAATGTTACCAACAGTAGTTATAATTTCCGAGATAATGTAGTGGTTGATTATGAAATGTTACCAACAGTAGTTATAATTTCCGAGATAATGTGGTGGTTGATTTATGAAATGTTACCAACAGTAGTTATCAGTGTTAAAAGGATGAAAATACAATTAAAATAACCTGGAGGAAGGAAGCGATTCCCAAACCTTCCATAACAAAGCCATCACCTACAGAGATATGAACCTGGAGAAGAGTCCCCTAAGCAAGCTGGTCCTGGGGCTCTGTTCACAAACACAAACAGACCCCACAGAGCCCCAGGACAACAACAACACATTTAGACCCAACCAAATCATTAGAAAACAAAAAGAGAATTACTTGACACATTGGAAAGAATTTACCAAAAAACAGAACAAATGTTATTTGGCCCTAAACAGAGAGTACACAGTGGCAGAATACCTGACCAGTGTGTGAGAGACCCTAAATTAAGGAAAGCTTTGACTATGTATAGACTCAGTGAGCATAGCCTTGTTATTGATAGAGGCCACCGTAGGCAGACCTGGCTCTCAGAGAAGACAGGCTATGTGCACACTGCCCACAAAATGAGGTGGAAACTGAGCTGCACTTCCTAACCTCCTGCCAAATGTATGACCATATTAGAGACATATTTCCCTCAGATTACACAGACCCACAAAGAATTCGAAAACAAACCCCATTTTGATTAACTCCCATATACAGTGAATTCGGAAAGTATTCAGGCCCCTTGACTTTTTCCAAAATGGATACAATCTTTTTTTCCATCATCAATCTACACACAATACCCCATAACGATAAAGCGAAAACAGGTTTTTAGAAATGTTTACACATGTATAAAAACTAAAAACAGAAATACCTTATTTACATACAGTACCAGTCAAAAGTTTGGACACCTACTCATTCAAGGGTTTTTCTTTATTTTTTACTATTTTCTACATTGTAGAATAATAGTGAAGACATCAAAACTATGAAATAACTCATATGGAATCATGTAGTAACCAAAAAAGTGTTAAACAAATCAAAATATATTTTATATTTGAGATTCTTCAAAGTAGCCACCCTTTGCCTTGATGACAGCTTTGCACACTGTTGGCATTCTCTCAACCAGCTTCGAGGTAGTCACCTGGAATGCATTTCAATGAACAGGTGTGCCTTGTTAAAAGTTAATTTGTGGAGTTTCTTTCCTTCTTAATGCGTTTGAGACAATCAGTTGTGTTGTGACAAGGTAGGGTTGGTACACAGTGGCTTGCGAAGGTATTCAGCCCCCTTTGAATTTTTCCTATTTTGTTGCCTTACAACCTTACAATAATAAAACTTGAGCCTGCAGAACTATTCACCCCCCCAAAGTCAATACTTTGTAGAGCCACCTTTTGCTGCAATTACAGCTGTAAGTCTCTTGGGGTATGTCTCTATAAGCTTGGCACATCTAGCCACTGGGATTTTTGCCCATTCTTCAAGGCAAAACTGCTCCAGCTCCTTCAAGTTGGATGGGTTCCGCTGGTGTACAGCAATCTTTAAGTCATACCACAGATTCTCAATTAGATTGAGGTCTGGGCTTTGACTATTCCAAGACATTTAAATGTTCCCCCATGAACCACCCCAGTGTTGCTTTAGCAGTATGGTTAGGGTCATTGTCCTGCTGGAAGGTGAACCTCCGTCCCAGTCTCAAATCTCTGGAAGACTGAAACAGGTTTCCCTCCAGAATTTCCCTGTATTTAGCGCCATCCATCATTCCTTCAATTCTGACCAGTTTCCCAGTCCCTGCCGATGAAAAACATCCCCACAGCATGATGCTGCCACCACCATGCTTCACTGTAGGGATGATGTTCTCGGGGTGATGAGAGGTGTTGGGTTTGCGCCAGACATAGTGTTTTCCTTGATGGCCAAAAAGCTCAATTTTAGTCTCACCTGACCAGACTACCTTCTTCCATATGTTTGGGGAGTCTCCCACATGCCTTTTGGCGAACACCAAATGTGATTGCTTATTTTTTTCTTTAAGCAATGGCTTTTTTCTGGCCACTCTTCCGTAAAGCCCAACTCTGTGGAGTGTACGGCTTAAAGTGGTCCTATGGACAGATACTCCACTCTCTGCTGTGGAGCTTTGCAGCTCCTTCAGGGTTATCCTTGGTCTCTTTGTTGCCTCTCTGATTAATGCCGTCATTGCCTGGTCCGTGAGTTTTGGTGGGCGGCCCTCTCTTGGCAGGTTTGTTGTGGTGCCATATTCTTTCAATTTTTTAATAATGGATTTAATGGTGCTCCGTGGGATGTTCAAAGTTTCGAATATTTTTTTATAACCCAACCCTGATCTGTACTTCTCCACAACTTTGTCCCTGACCTGTTTGGAGAGCTCCTTGGCCTTCATGGTGCCGCTTGCTTGGTGGTACCCCTTGCTTAGTGGTGTTGCAGACTCTGGGGCCTTTCAGAACAGGTGTATATATACTGAGATCATGTGACACTTAAATAAAGTCCACCTGTGTGCAATCTAACTAATTATGTGACTTCTGAAGGTAATTGGTTGCACCAGATCTTATTTAGGGGCGTCATAGTAAAGGGGGTGGATACATATGCACGCACCACCTTTCCATTATTTATTTGTTATTTTTTTTTGAAACAAGTCATTTTTTTTTCATTTTCACTTCACCAATTTGGACTATTTTGTGTATGTCCATTACATGAAATCCAAATAAAAATCCATTTAAATGACAGGTTGTAATGTAACAAAATAGGAAAAACGCCAAGGGGGATGAATACTTTTGCAAGGGACTGTACAGAAGATAGCCCTATTTGGTAAAAGACTAAGTCCATATTATGGCAAGAACAGCTCAAATAAGCAAAGAGAAATTACAGTCCATCATTACTTTAAGACAAGAAGGTCAATCCGGAAAATGTAAAGAACTTTGAAAGTTTCTTCAAGTGCAGTTGCAAAAACCATCAAGCGCTATGATGAAACTGGCTCTCATGAGGACCGCCACATGAAAGGAAGACCCAGAATTACCTCTGCTGCAGAGTATTGCAGCCCAAATAAATGCTTCACAGAGTTCAAGTCACAGACACATCTCAACATCAACTGTTCAGATGAGACTGCATGAAATCAGGCCTTCATGGTCAAATTGCTGCAAAGGAACCACTACTAAAGGACACCAATAAGAAGAAGAGACTTGCTTGGGCCAAGAAACACTAGCAATGGAAATTAGACCGGTGGAAATCTGTCCTTTGGTCTGATGAGGTGTGATGGTGTGGGGGTGCTTTGCTGGTGACACTGTGATTTATTTAGAGTTCAAGGCACACTTAACCAGCATGGCTACCACAGCATTCTGCAGCGATATGGCATCCCATCTGGTTTGCGCTTAGTGGGACTATCATTTGTTTTTAAACAGGACAATGACCCAAAACACACCTCCAGGCTGTGTAAGGGCTATTTGACCAAGGAGAGTGATGGAGTGCTGCATCAGATGACCTGGCCTCCACATCACCCGACCTCAACCCAATTGAGATGGTTTGGGATGAGTTGGAACGCAGAGTGAAGGAAAAGGAGCCAACAAGTGCTCAGCATATGTGGGAACTCCTTCCAGACTTTTGGAAAAACATTTCCTCATGAAGCTGGTTAAGAGAATGCCAAGAGTGTGCAAAGCTGTCATCAAGGCAAAGGGTGGCTACTTTGAATAATGTAAAATATATTTTGATTTGTTTAACACTTTTTTGGTTACCACATGATTCCATATGTGTTATTTCATAGTTTTGATGTCTTCACTATTATTCTACAATGTAGAAAATAGTAAAAATAAAGAAAAAACCTTGAATGAGTAGGTGTGCCCAAACTTTAGACTGGTACTGTAAGTATTCAGACCCTTTTGATATGAGACTCAAAAATGAGCTCATGTGCATCTTGTTTCCATTGATCATCCTTGAGATATTTCTACAACTTAAAGTCTACCTGTGGTAAATTCAATTGATTGGACATTATTTAGAAAGGCACACACCTGTCTATATAAGCTCCCACAGTTGACAGTGCATGTCAGAGCAAAAACCAAGCCATGAGGTCGAAGGAATTGTCCGTAGAGCTCCGAGACTGGATTCTGTCGAGGCACAGATCTGGGGAAGGGTACCCAAAAAAAATCTGCAGCACTGAAGGTCCCCAAGAACACAGTGGCCTCCATCATTCTTAAACCACCAAGTTTGAAACCACTGTTGTGGAAATTCTACACAGGGACACTCGAAGTCAATCTTAAATCTCAATCTCAACATCAACTGTTCAGATGAGACTCGAAGTCAATCTTAAATTAATCATTCTTATTAACAGCATGCTGTTAACTTAATGCACCACGTCTGTCAGGAGCTCTTCCGGGGCAGTCCCGTTAGTTCTCTTATATACTGCAGACAAGTTATATTTGTATGATTTATATATTTGTGGTCCTCTGTAGCTCAATTGGTAGAGCATGGTGCTTGTAACGCCAGGGTAGTGGGTTCGATCCCCGGGACCACCCATACGTAAAAATGTATGCATGCATGACTGTATGTCGCTTTGGATAAAAGCGTCTGCTAAATGGCATATTATTTAACTTATTCATCATTCATAATTAACGTTTGCTTCATTCATGTGACCGACCAATACTGGTTCATGTATATGATGGTTCATACCTCACGAGGCTTCTTCTCTCTAAGCTGAGACCTTGAAACTGAGATATATTTCGTTCTCAAAACAAGGGTCTGGGCGTACTGCCAAATTGCAGATACTGAGAGTAAGGATTCGTTCAATCAGTCACTTGCATGAACACAGAAATTGGTTATTAGAAAAGCACAAACAAAGAACACAGAAAGTGGTTATTAGAAAAGCAGAAATGTCCGGCCAAACTGAGCAATCGGGGGAGAAGGCCCTTGGTCAGAGTGGTGACCATGAATCCGATGGTCACTGACAGAGCTCCAGAGTTCCACTGTGGAGATGGGGGAATATTCCAGAAGGACAACCATCTCTGCAGCACTCCACCAATCAGGCCTTTATGGTAGAGTGGCCAGACGGAAGCCACTCCTCAGTAAAAGGCACATGACAGCCCGCTTGGAGTTTGCCAAAAGGCACCTAAAGACTCAGACTATGAAAAACAAGATTCTCTGGTTTGATTAAACCAATATTTAACTATTTGGCCTGAATGCCAAGCGTCACATCTGCACATCTTTCCCCCTTCTCCTCTCCACCCTCGCCGGCGCTGCTCACTCTTGGATTGCATCCTACCTGACAGGTCGCTCCTACCAGGTGGCGTGGCGAGAATCTGTCTCCGCACCACGTGCTCTCACCACTGGTGTCCCCCAGGGCTCAGCTCTAGGCCCTCTCCTATTCTCTCTATACACCAAGTATCATTGTGGATGTCGGATCACCACCTCAAGCTGAACCTCGGCAAGACGGAGCTGCTCTTCCTCCCCGGGAAGGACTGCCCGCTCCATGATCTCGCCATCACGGTTGACAACTCCGTTGTGTCCTCCTCCCAGAGTGCGAAGAGCCTTGGCGTGACCCTGGACAACACCCTGTCGTTCTCCGCTAACATCAAGGCGGTGACCAGATCCTGTAGGTTCATGCTCTACAACAGTCGGAGAGTACGACCCTGCCTTACACAGGAAGCGGCACAGGTCCTAATCCAGGCACTTGTCATCTCCCGTCTGGATTATTGCAACTCGCTGTTGGCTGTGCTCCCTGCCTGTGCCATTAAACCCCTACAACTCATCCAGAATGCTACAGCCCGTCTGGTGTTCAACCTTCCCAAGTTCTCTCACGTCACCCCGCTCCTCCGCACACTCCACTGGCTTCCAGTTGAAGCTTGCATCTGCTACAATACCATGGTGCTTGCCTACAGAGCTGTGAGGGGAATGGCACCTCCTTACCTTCAGGCTCTGATCAGTCCCTACACCCAAACGAGGGCATTGCATTCATCCACCTCCGGCCTGCTGGCCCCCCTACCTCTGCGGAAGCACAGTTCCCGCTCAGCCCAGTCAAAACTGTTCGCTGCTCTGGCACCCCAATGGTGGAACAAGCTCCCCCACGACGCCAGGACAGCGGAGTCACTGACCACCTTCCGGAGACACTTGAAACCCCACCTCTTTAAGGAATACCTGGGATAGTATAAAAGTAATCCTTCTACCCCCCCTTTTAAAAATAAGAACAATAACAATAAAATTAAATTAAAAAACGATTAGGTAAACTCAAAAAATTAAGAAGTAAAACATTTGAAAAATATAAAAAAATAAATTGTAAAGTGGTTATCCCACTGGCTATCATAGGTGAATGCACCAATTTGTAAGTCGCTCTGGATAAGAGCGTCTGCTAAATGACGTAAATGTAAATGTAATGTAAAATGTAAATGGTGGAAACCTGGCACCATCCCTACGGTGAAGCATTGTGGTGGCAGCATCATGCTGTGGGGATGTTTTTCAGCGGCAGGGACTGGGAGACTAGTCAGGATCGAGGCAAAGATGAACAGAGCAAAGTGCAGAGAGATCCTTGATGAAAACAACGTTTTTGCTTTGTCATTATGGGGTATTGTGGGTAAATTGATGAGGGAAAAAAACAATTTAATACATTTTAGAATAAGGCTGTAACTTAACAAAATGTGGAAAAAGTCAAGGAGTCTGAATACTTTCCGAATGCACTTTTTATTAGGTGAAATACCAGTGTGCCATCACAGCAGCAAGATTTGTGACCTGTTGCCACAAGAAAAGGGCAACCAGTGAAGAACAAACACCATTGTCCCCTGTAGCTCAGTTGGTAGAGCATGGTGCTTGCAACGCCAGGGTTGTGGGTTCGTTTCCCACGGGGGGGGGCAGTATGAAAATGTATGCACTCACTAACTGTAAGTCGCTCTGGATAAGAGCGTCTGCTAAATGACGTAAATATAACCCATGTTTATTTATTTTCACTTTTGTACTTTATCTGTTTTACATCATTACAACACTGTATATATACATAATATGACATTTGAAATGTCTTTATTCCTGCAGCTATAGACAGCTAGCTAACTAAAGTTGTGTCAGTTGCTGTATCCCTCTCCTCTTCAACTACAGACAGCTAGGTAGGTAGCTTAGTGGTTAAGAGCGTTGTGCCAGTAACCGAAAGGTCGCTGGTTCTAATCCCCGAGCCGACTAGGTGAAAAATCTGTCGATGTACCCTTGAGCAAGGCACTTAACCCTAATTGCTCCTGTAAGTCTCTCTGGATAAGAGCGTCTGCTAAATGACGTAAATGTAAGCTAGCTAACTAAAGTTGTCAGTTGTTGTATCCCTCTGCAGCTACAGTGGGGGGAAAAAAAGTATTTAGCCAATTGTGCAAGTTCTCCCACTTAAAAAGATGAGAGAGGCCTGTCATTTTCATCATAGGTACACGTCAACTATGACAGACAAATTGAGCTACAAACAAGCAAGATTTCTGGCTCTCACAGACCTGTAACTTCTTCTTTAAGAGGCTCCTCTGTCCTCCACTCGTTACCTGTATTAATGGCACCTGTTTGAACTTGTTATCAGTATAAAAGACACCTGTCCACAACCTCAAACAGTCACACTCCAAACTCCACTATGTCCAAGACCAAAGAGCTGTCAAAGGACACCAGAAACAAAATTGTAGACCTAAACCAGGCTGGGAAGACTGAATCTGCAATAGGTAAGCAGATTGGTTTGAAGAAATCAACTGTGGGAGCAATTATTAGGAAATGGAAGACATACAAGACCACTGATAATCTCCCTCGATCTGGGGCTCCACGCAAGATCTCACACCGTGAGGTCAAAATGATCACAAGAATGGTGAGCAAAAATCCCAGAACCACACAGGGGGACCTAGTGAATGACCTGCAGAGAGCTGGGACCAAAGTAAACTGTATATCACTGTATATTACCATCTAAACTGTATATCACTGTATATTACCATCTAAACTGTATATCACTGTATATTACCATCTAAACTGTATATCACTGTATATTACCATCTAAACTGTATATCACTGTATATTACCATCTAAACTGTATATCACTGTATATTACCATCTAAACTGTATATCACTGTATATTACCATCTAAACTGTATATCACTGTATATTATCAACTAAACTGTATATCACTGTATATTACCATCTAAACTGTATATTACCATCTAAACTGTATATCACTGTATATTATCAACTAAACTGTATATCACTGTATATTACCATCTAAACTGTATATTACCATCTAAACTGTATATCACTGTATATTACCATCTAAACTGTATATTACCATCTAAACTGTATATCACTGTATATTATCAACTAAACTGTATATCACTGTATATTACCATCTAAACTGTATATCACTGTATATTACCATCTAAACTGTATATCACTGTATATTACCATCTAAACTGTATATCACTGTATATTACCATCTAAACTGTATATCACTGTATATTACCATCTAAACTGTATATTACTGTATATTACCATCTAAACTGTATATCACTGTATATTACCATCTAAACTGTATATTACCATCTAAACTGTATATCACTGTATATTATCAACTAAACTGTATATCACTGTATATTACCATCTAAACTGTATATCACTGTATATTACCATCTAAACTGTATATCACTGTATATTACCATCTAAACTGTATATCACTGTATATTACCATCTAAACTGTATATCACTGTATATTACCATCTAAACTGTATATCACTGTATATTACCATCTAAACTGTATATCACTGTATATTACCATCTAAACTGTATATCACTGTATATTACCATCTAAACTGTATATCACTGTATATTACCATCTAAACTGTATATTACCATCTAAACTGTATATCACTGTATATTATCAACTAAACTGTATATCACTGTATATTACCATCTAAACTGTATATCACTGTATATTACCATCTAAACTGTATATCACTGTATATTACCATCTAAACTGTATATCACTGTATATTACCATCTAAACTGTATATCACTGTATATTACCATCTAAACTGTATATCACTGTATATTACCATCTAAACTGTATATCACTGTATATTACCATCTAAACTGTATATCACTGTATATTATCAACTAAACTGTATATCACTGTATATTACCATCTAAACTGTATATTACCATCTAAACTGTATATCACTGTATATTATCAACTAAACTGTATATCACTGTATATTACCATCTAAACTGTATATTACCATCTAAACTGTATATCACTGTATATTACCATCTAAACTGTATATTACCATCTAAACTGTATATCACTGTATATTATCAACTAAACTGTATATCACTGTATATTACCATCTAAACTGTATATCACTGTATATTACCATCTAAACTGTATATCACTGTATATTACCATCTAAAGTGTATATTACCATCTAAACTGTATATTACCATCTAAACTGTATATCACTGTATATTACCATCTAAACTGTATATCACTGTATATTACCATCTAAACTGTATATCACTGTATATTACCATCTAAACTGTATATCACTGTATATTATCAACTAAACTGTATATCACTGTATATTACCATCTAAACTGTATATTACCATCTAAACTGTATATTACCATCTAAACTGTATATTACCATCTAAACTGTATATCACTGTATATTACCATCTAAACTGTATATCACTGTATATTACCATCTAAACTGTATATTACCATCTAAACTGTATATTACCATCTAAACTGTATATCACTGTATATTACCATCTAAACTGTATATTACCATCTAAACTGTATATCACTGTATATTACCAGCTAAACTGTATATTACCATCTAAACTGTATATTACCATCTAAACTGTATATCACTGTATATTACCAGCTAAACTGTATATTACCATCTAAACTGTATATCACTGTATATTACCATCTAAACTGTATATCACTGTATATTACCAGCTAAACTGTATATTACCATCTAAACTGTATATTACCATCTAAACTGTATATCACTGTATATTACCAGCTAAACTGTATATTACCATCTAAACTGTATATCACTGTATATTATCATCTAAACTGTATATTACCAGCTAAACTGTATATTACCATCTAAACTGTATATCACTGTATATTACCAGCTAAACTGTATATTACCATCTAAACTGTATATTACCATCTAAACTGTATATCACTGTATATTATCATCTAAACTGTATATTACCATCTAAACTGTATATTACCATCTAAACTGTATATCACTGTATATTACCAGCTAAACTGTATATTACCATCTAAACTGTATATTACCATCTAAACTGTATATCACTGTATATTACCATCTAAACTGTATATTACCATCTAAACTGTATATCACTGTATATTACCAGCTAAACTGTATATTACCATCTAAACTGTATATTACCATCTAAACTGTATATCACTGTATATTACCAGCTAAACTGTATATTACCATCTAAACTGTATATCACTGTATATTATCATCTAAACTGTATATTACCAGCTAAACTGTATATTACCATCTAAACTGTATATCACTGTATATTACCAGCTAAACTGTATATTACCATCTAAACTGTATATTACCATCTAAACTGTATATCACTGTATATTACCATCTAAACTGTATATCACTGTATATTACCATCTAAACTGTATATTACCATCTAAACTGTATATTACCATCTAAACTGTATATCACTGTATATTACCATCTAAACTGTATATTACCATCTAAACTGTATATCACTGTATATTATCATCTAAACTGTATATTACCATCTAAACTGTATATCACTGTATATTATCAACTAAACTGTATATCACTGTATATTACCATCTAAACTGTATATCACTGTATATTACCATCTAAACTGTATATCACTGTATATTACCATCTAAACTGTATATCACTGTATATTACCATCTAAACTGTATATCACTGTATATTACCATCTAAACTGTATATCACTGTATATTACCATCTAAACTGTATATCACTGTATATTACCATCTAAACTGTATATCACTGTATATTACCATCTAAACTGTATATCACTGTATATTATCAACTAAACTGTATATCACTGTATATTACCATCTAAACTGTATATTACCATCTAAACTGTATATCACTGTATATTATCAACTAAACTGTATATCACTGTATATTACCATCTAAACTGTATATTACCATCTAAACTGTATATCACTGTATATTACCATCTAAACTGTATATTACCATCTAAACTGTATATCACTGTATATTATCAACTAAACTGTATATCACTGTATATTACCATCTAAACTGTATATCACTGTATATTACCATCTAAACTGTATATCACTGTATATTACCATCTAAACTGTATATTACCATCTAAACTGTATATTACCATCTAAACTGTATATCACTGTATATTACCATCTAAACTGTATATCACTGTATATTACCATCTAAACTGTATATCACTGTATATTACCATCTAAACTGTATATCACTGTATATTATCAACTAAACTGTATATCACTGTATATTACCATCTAAACTGTATATTACCATCTAAACTGTATATTACCATCTAAACTGTATATTACCATCTAAACTGTATATCACTGTATATTACCATCTAAACTGTATATCACTGTATATTACCATCTAAACTGTATATTACCATCTAAACTGTATATTACCATCTAAACTGTATATCACTGTATATTACCATCTAAACTGTATATTACCATCTAAACTGTATATCACTGTATATTACCAGCTAAACTGTATATTACCATCTAAACTGTATATTACCATCTAAACTGTATATCACTGTATATTACCAGCTAAACTGTATATTACCATCTAAACTGTATATCACTGTATATTACCATCTAAACTGTATATCACTGTATATTACCAGCTAAACTGTATATTACCATCTAAACTGTATATTACCATCTAAACTGTATATCACTGTATATTACCAGCTAAACTGTATATTACCATCTAAACTGTATATCACTGTATATTATCATCTAAACTGTATATTACCAGCTAAACTGTATATTACCATCTAAACTGTATATCACTGTATATTACCAGCTAAACTGTATATTACCATCTAAACTGTATATTACCATCTAAACTGTATATCACTGTATATTATCATCTAAACTGTATATTACCATCTAAACTGTATATTACCATCTAAACTGTATATCACTGTATATTACCAGCTAAACTGTATATTACCATCTAAACTGTATATTACCATCTAAACTGTATATCACTGTATATTACCATCTAAACTGTATATTACCATCTAAACTGTATATCACTGTATATTACCAGCTAAACTGTATATTACCATCTAAACTGTATATTACCATCTAAACTGTATATCACTGTATATTACCAGCTAAACTGTATATTACCATCTAAACTGTATATCACTGTATATTATCATCTAAACTGTATATTACCAGCTAAACTGTATATTACCATCTAAACTGTATATCACTGTATATTACCAGCTAAACTGTATATTACCATCTAAACTGTATATTACCATCTAAACTGTATATCACTGTATATTACCATCTAAACTGTATATCACTGTATATTACCATCTAAACTGTATATTACCATCTAAACTGTATATTACCATCTAAACTGTATATCACTGTATATTACCATCTAAACTGTATATTACCATCTAAACTGTATATCACTGTATATTATCATCTAAACTGTATATTACCATCTAAACTGTATATCACTGTATATTATCAACTAAACTGTATATCACTGTATATTACCATCTAAACTGTATATCACTGTATATTACCATCTAAACTGTATATCACTGTATATTATCATCTAAACTGTATATTATAATCTAAACTGTATATCACTGTATTTTACCATCTAAACTGTATATCACCATCTAAACTGTATATTATCTAAACTGTATATTCTCATTTTAACTAAATCACTATACGTATCACTGTATATTAAACGGTATATCACTGTATATCTGTAAAATCTTTAATAAAAACAACTTGCAACTGTTCTTGTGCATGTTAGGTCATTACCATGAATGGCTAGTAGTAGAACACAGACTATAGAGAACAGACCCACTCCACAGTAAACTAGTACTATAGAGAACAGACCCACTCCACAGTAAACATGTACTATAGAGAACAGACCCACTCCACAGTAAACTAGTACTATAGAGAACAGACCCACTCCACAGTAAACTAGTACTATAGAGAACAGACCCACTCCACAGTAAACATGTACTATAGAGAACAGACCCACTCCACAGTAAACTAGTACTATAGAGAACAGACCCACTCCACAGTAAACTAGCACTATAGAGAACACAGACCCACTCCACAGTAAACTAGCACTATAGAGAACACAGACCCACTCCACAGTAAACTAGTACTATAGAGAACAGACCCACTCCACAGTAAACTAGTACTATAGAGAACAGACCCACTCCACAGTAAACTAGTACTATAGAGAACAGACCCACTCCACAGTAAACTAGTACTATAGAGAACAGACCCACTCCACAGTAAACTAGTACTATACAGAACACAGACCCAGTCCAGTGTTTATCACAGCTTTTTATTCATACAAGAGAAGAGAACACCCCCCCCGGCACCTGTCCTAAAACATCCCTTTCAGTTTGGGCCTATCTTTTCAGTAATGAGAGAGGCTGCACCCTACGCCATATAGGGAATAGGACGCGCCATGTGGGACACGTTGCCATTGGTCCTCATTGTCATGCAGTGTTTGTTTGGTAATCAGAAAACGATCAAATAATAATCAATCTGTTAGTATGTACTACTGACGTTAGGGCCAAGGCACCGACCGCGTCCCAAATGTCACCCTAATTCCCTGTGTCGAGCTCTATGGGCTCTGGTCAAAAGTAGTGACCTATGTAGGGAACAGGGTGCCATTTGAGACGCATTCCTGTCGAGTTTACGATGTTCACTGTTCAGATAGAAATATAGAATGTAGAACAGAAGTGCCTCTGACCTGTACAATAAGGAATCACGGCAGCTATATTTATGATATTTCTATCTGCTGAACGCAGACCAACTGGTCCATGATCAGAGACGTGTAGATTTTTCGTCGGTGTCTGAAATTGCACCATATTCTCTACGCAGTGCACTACTTTTGACCAGAGCGCTATGGCCGGGCCCTGGTCAAAAGTAGTGCACTACAGAGTAAATAGGGTGCCAAATCGGAGACACTTCACGTTTTCATCCCCCAGAATACAGACAGGGAGACGTCACCAGATCTCTGTCCTTTAACTACGGTAATAACGTTTAAAAAAAATCCCCCCCCCAAAAAGCCTAAACAAGCGTAAGAAACAGTCAGTAAACTAGTGTTGTCCAACACCATATAAACACCGATTGTCAGAAAGAGTCTTATGACGTAACATCCCCAGAAAAATAGTTAGAAAGAGGACAAAGTCCCAGCCAGTCTGTCCTCCCATGGCAGGTGGTGCCGTCTCAGAATCCACTTCCTGTGATGATCAGTAGTACTTCTTGTCTCACAGGAAGTTGACAACATCTTCATGGGGATACAAAAAATAGTGACTTCTATGTTCGTATAAAAGTAAACCATGGAATCATCATACAAGTTGTGTCATAGTAACCATCACAACAGTTAGGCGCAGGACTACTTGTTGCGTGTCTTGCACGAGGTCTCAGGTGGTTGTGATAAGGCACTTTTGATTATGTATGTATCCCTCCGCCAGAGAGATACGTAGGAGGAAGAAAGTAGTCCCTTCTGTCACAGTATAAATGATACTCCCCATGAGGGGGAGTGAATGAGTGCACACTTTGGGGAGAAGTGTAGGGAATTGGACACCGAGTCCACTTCAGATGGGCTGCAGGTCGGTCAGCTTCACTCCCTGTGGACACACAGATGCGCACACACAATATTTGATTTAACAGGTGTTGACTGACTTGATGCTACATTTAGCAAAAAAGTAAGAATTATAAAAAATGACCCAGCTGCCATCATCACAGTTCAACCCTCCCCTGCCAAAACCCTCCCCTGCCAAAACAACAGTGATTTAAATTGGTAATAACTTTTACAAGCGAGTTAGATTTGCCCACTCCAAACAGACATTAAAGCATTCTATCAGAATTAATGAGGAATTAAGACCAATTAATTAAATCGCCAATTAGCACCATTTGTGACCAATTAAGTCCAGGTGAGTAGCTCTGTGTTAATGGGCTAGACACAGACAGGTTAGGTGATGTTGCTCTACTCACACAGACCGGACAGGTAGAGTACTGGAGGTATCAATGCAATAAAAGACTAGGCTGTACCAGGGAGAAGAGAACGGAGGGACCCAGTTAGATAAGGCTGGTGTGATAGATAGATAGATATCTCTGTGTGTTGTGTACCTTCTGATATCTCTGTGTGTTGTGTTGTGTGCCTTCTGATATCTCTGTGTGTTGTGTACCTTCTGATATCTCTGTGTGTTGTGTTGTGTACCTTCTGATATCTCTGTGTGTTGTGTACCTTCTGATATCTCTGTGTGTTGTGTACCTTCTGATATCTCTGTGTTGTGTGCCTTCTGATATCTCTGTGTGTTGTGTTGTGTGCCTTCTGATATCTCTGTGTGTTGTGTTGTGTGCCTTCTGATATCTCTGTGTGTCGTGTTGTGTACCTTCTGATATCTCTGTGTGTCGTGTTGTGTACCTTCTGATATCTCTGTGTGTTGTGTTGTGTGCCTTCTGATATCTCTGTGTGTTGTGTTGTGTGCCTTCTGATATCTCTGTGTGTTGTGTTGTGTGCCTTCTGATATCTCTGTGTGTTGTGTTGTGTGCCTTCTGATATCTCTGTGTGTTGTGTTGTGTACCTTCTGATATCTCTGTGTGTTGTGTGCCTTCTGATATCTCTGTGTGTTGTGTTGTGTGCCTTCTGATATCTCTGTGTGTTGTGTTGTGTGCCTTCTGATATCTCTGTGTGTTGTGTGCCTTCTGATATCTCTGTGTGTTGTGTTGTGTGCCTTCTGATATCTCTGTGTGTTGTGTTGTGTGCCTTCTGATATCTCTGTGTGTTGTGTTGTGTGCCTTCTGATATCTCTGTGTGTTGTGTTGTGTACCTTCTGATATCTCTGTGTGTTGTGTGCCTTCTGATATCTCTGTGTGTTGTGTTGTGTGCCTTCTGATATCTCTGTGTGTTGTGTACCTTCTGATATCTCTGTGTGTTGTGTTGTGTGCCTTCTGATATCTCTGTGTGTTGTGTTGTGTGCCTTCTGATATCTCTGTGTGTTGTGTGCCTTCTGATATCTCTGTGTGTTGTGTACCTTCTGATATCTCTGTGTGTTGTGTTGTGTGCCTTCTGATATCTCTGTGTGTTGTGTTGTGTGCCTTCTGATATCTCTGTGTGTTGTGTACCTTCTGATATCTCTGTGTGTTGTGTTGTGTGCCTTCTGATATCTCTGTGTGTTGTGTTGTGTGCCTTCTGATATCTCTGTGTGTTGTGTGCCTTCTGATATCTCTGTGTGTTGTGTTGTGTGCCTTCTGATATCTCTGTGTGTTGTGTACCTTCTGATATCTCTGTGTGTTGTGTTGTGTGCCTTCTGATATCTCTGTGTGTTGTGTTGTGTTCCTTCTGATATCTCTGTGTGTTGTGTTGTGTGCCTTCTGATATCTCTGTGTGTTGTGTACCTTCTGATATCTCTGTGTGTTGTGTTGTGTGCCTTCTGATATCTCTGTGTGTTGTGTTGTGTGCCTTCTGATATCTCTGTGTGTTGTGTGCCTTCTGATATCTCTGTGTGTTGTGTACCTTCTGATATCTCTGTGTGTTGTGTTGTGTGCCTTCTGATATCTCTGTGTGTTGTGTACCTTCTGATATCTCTGTGTGTTGTGTTGTGTGCCTTCTGATATCTCTGTGTGTTGTGTTGTGTGCCTTCTGATATCTCTGTGTGTTGTGTTGTGTGCCTTCTGATATCTCTGTGTGTTGTGTTGTGTGCCTTCTGATATCTCTGTGTGTTGTGTTGTGTGCCTTCTGATATCTCTGTGTGTTGTGTTGTGTGCCTTCTGATATCTCTGTGTGTTGTGTTGTGTGCCTTCTGATATCTCTGTGTGTTGTGTTGTGTACCTTCTGATATCTCTGTGTGTTGTGTTGTGTTCCTTCTGATATCTCTGTGTGTTGTGTTGTGTGCCTTCTGATATCTCTGTGTGTTGTGTTGTGTACCTTCTGATATCTCTGTGTGTTGTGTTGTGTGCCTTCTGATATCTCTGTGTGTTGTGTTGTGTTCCTTCTGATATCTCTGTGTGTTGTGTTGTGTGCCTTCTGATATCTCTGTGTGTTGTGTTGTGTACCTTCTGATATCTCTGTGTGTTGTGTTGTGTGCCTTCTGATATCTCTGTGTGTTGTGTTGTGTGCCTTCTGATATCTCTGTGTGTTGTGTACCTTCTGTCTGCCGTTCATCCAGCCCCTGATGGTTGGGACCAGTATTGAACCCAGTAGGATCTGAGCTGGGTGATAGATGAGGAGGGGGACGGAGATCAGAGAGAGATGCTCATACCCCTCAAACACTATCTTTAACATTGGGATACCTGGACAGAGGGAGGGGTAAAGAAAGAGAAAATACATATTATTACCATTTGGGAAACAAGCTCAGCTTGATCCATATCTGTATCATTTTCATGGTATTATTGGAATGGAACCGTATTATTGGAATGGAATTATTGGAATGGAACCGTATTATTGGAATGGAATTATTGGAATGGAACCGTATTATTGGAATGGAACAGTATTATTGGAATGGAACCGTATTATTGGAATGGAATTATTGGAATGGAACCGTATTATTGGAATGGAACAGTATTATTGGAATGGAACAGTATTATTGGAATGGAACCGTATTATTGGAATGGAATTATTGGAATGGAACCGTATTATTGGAATGGAATTATTGGAATGGAATTATTGGAATGGAATTGATCTAATTCATGGTATTTGTTATTCACACAGTGGGTGCATTGAGTCTTTACAGTTAGTAAAGTTGGTCAACAAAAATATTTCTGTTCCCAAGAAATTCAAGCTCCTGGTTGTAGCTGTGTCCATAAACCAGAATACACGTATTTGTGGTTATGTTAGGGTCATTGTTCTGCTGGAAGGTGAACCTCCCTCCCAGTCTCAAATCTCTGGAAGACTGAAACAGGTTTCCCTCCAGAATTTCCCTGTATTTAGCGCCATCCATCATTCCTTCAATTCTGACCAATTTCCCAGTCCCTGCCTATGAAAAACATCCCCACTGCATGATGCTGCCACCACCATGCTTCACAGTGGGGATGGTGTTCTCGGGGTGATGAGAGGTGTTCTGTTTGCGCCAGACATTGTGTTTTCCTTGATGGCCAAAAAGCTCAATTTTAGTCTCATCTGACCAGAGTACCTTCTTCCATATGTTTGGGGAGTCTCCCACATGCCTTTTGGCGAACACCAAACGTGTTTGCTTATTTTTTTCTTTAAGAAATGGCTTTTTTCTGGCCACTCTTCCGTAAAGCCCAGCTCTGTGGAGTGTACGGCTTAAAGTGGTCCTATGGACAGATACTCCAATCTCCGCTGTGGAGCTTTGCAGCTCCTTCAGGGTTATCTTTGGTCTCTTTGTTACCTCTGATTAATGCCCTCCTTGCCTGGTCCGTGAGTTTTGGTGGGCGGCCCTCTCTTGGCAGGTTTGTTGTGGTGCCATATTCTTTAAATTTTTTAATAGTGGATTTAAAATGGTGCTCCGTGGGATGTTCAAAGTTTCGGATAATTTTTTTATAACCCAACCCTGATCTGTACTTCTCCACAACTTTGTCCCTGACCTGTTTGGAAAGCTCCTTGGTCTTCATGGTGCCGCTTGCTTGGTGGTGCCCCTTGCTTAGTGGTGTTGCAGACTCTGGGGCCTTTCAGAACAGGTGTATATATATAAACTGAGATCATGTGACACTTAAATAAAGTCCACCTGTGTGCAATCTAACTAATTATGTGACTTCTGAAGGTAATTGGTTGCACCAGATCTTATTTAGAGGCTTCATAGCAAAGGGGGTGAATACATATGCACACACCACTTTTCCGTTATTTATTTTTTATAATTTTTTGAAACAAGTTATTTTTTTCATTTCAATTCACCAATTTGGACTATTTTGTGTATGTCCATTACATGAAATCCAAATAAAAATCTATTTAAAATTACAGGTTGTAATGCAACAAAATTGGAAAAACGCCAAGGGGGATGAATACTTTTGCAAGGCACTATATATCTGGTACTATCACCAAGGTTTGGAAGGTGGCCCATGTACTCCCCCTTCACAAAAGGTGGTGACCCTTGACCTCTGACCTAAATAATGATCTGCCTATTTCTAAACTTTCTTGCCTAGCTAAAATATTAGAATCCTTGATTAACTCTCAGCTAAGATCTTTCTTATCTCTGAAATGTTTTCTAAAATGTACACTACCATTCAAAAAAGTTTGGGGTCACTTAGAAATGTCATTTTTTTCAAAAGAAAAGCACATTTTTTGTCCATTAAAATAACATCAAATTGATCAGAAATACAGTGTAGACATTGTTAATGTTGTAAATGGCTATTGTAGCTGGAAACGGCTGATTTTTAATGGAATATCTACATAGGCGTACAGAGGCCCATTATCAGCAACCTTCAGTCCTGTGTTCCAATGGCAGGTTGTGTTTGCTAATCCAAGTTTATCATTTTAAAAGGCTAATTGATCATTAGAAAAACCTTTTGCAATTATGTTAGCACAGCTGAAAACTGTTGTGCTGATTAAAGAAGCAATACAACTGGCCTTCTTGAGACTAGTTGAGTATCTGGAGCATCAGCAATTGTGGGTTCGATTACAGGCTCAAAATGGCCCAAAACAAATAACTTTCTTCTGAAACTCGTCAGTCTATTCTTGTTCTGAGAAATGAAGGCTATTCCATGTGAGAAATTGCCAAGAAACTGAAGATCTTGTACAACGCTGTGTACTACTCCCTTCACAGAACAGCGCAAACTGGCTCTAACCAGAATAGAAAGAGGAGTGGGAGGCCCCGGTGCACAACTGAGCAAGAGGACAAATACATTAGAGTGTCTAGTTTGAGAAACAGACGCCTCACAGGTCCTCAACTGGCAGCTTCATTAAATAGTACCCGCAAAACACCAGTCTCAACGTCAACAGTGAAGAGGCGACTCCGGGATGCTGACCTTCTAGGCAGAGTTGCAAAGAAAAAGCCATATCTCAGACTGGCCAATAAAAAGAAAAGATTAAGATGGGCAAAAGAACACAGACACTGGACAGAGGAAGATTGGAAAAACGTATTATGGACAGACAAATCAAAGTTTGAGGTGTTTGGATCACAAAGAAGAACATTTGTGAGACCCAGACCAAATGAAAAGATGCTGGAGGAGTGCTTGATGCCATCTGTCAAGCATGGTGGAGGCAATGTGATGGTCTGGGGGTGCTTTGGTGGTGGTAAAGTGGGAGATTTGTACAGGGTAAAAGCGATCTTGAAGAAGGAAGGCTATCACTCCATTTTGCAACGCCATGCCATACCCTGTGGACGGCGCTTGATTGGAGCCAATTTCCTCCTACAATGACCCAAAGCACAGCTCCAAACTATGCAATAACTATTTAGGGAAGAAGCAGTCAGCTGGTATTCTGTCTATAATGGAGTGGCCAGCACAGTCACCGGATCTCAACCCTATTGAGCTGTTGTGGGAGCAGCTTGACCGTATGGTACGTAAGAAGTGCCCATCAAGCCAATCCAACTTGTGAGAGGTGCTTCAGGAAGCATGGGGTGAAATCTCTTCAGATTACCTCAACAAATTGACAACTAGAATGCCAAAGGTCTGCAAGGCTGTAAATGCTGCAAATGGAGGATTCTTTGACGGAAGCAAAGTTTGAAGGACACAATTATTATTTCAATTTAAAAAAACATTATTTATAACCTTGTAAAGGACTTCATTTCCTATTCAT
>NC_140026.1:1809838-1819838 GCF_964263955.1 Coregonus lavaretus | reverse complement strand
ATTTCCCTTCACTGTAACTAAGGGGCCTAGCCAGAACCATGAAAAACAGCCCAGACCATTATTCCTCCTCCACCAAACTTTACAGTTGGCACTATGCATTGGGGCAGGTAGAGTTCTCCTGGCATCCGCCAAACCCAGATTCGTCCGTCGGACTGCCCGATGGTGAAGAGCGATTCATCACTCCAGAGAACGCGTTTCCACTGCTCCAGAGTCCAATGGCAGTGAGCTTTACACCACTTACAGCACTTACAGTTGACCGGGGCAGCTCTAGCAGGGCAGAAATGTGACGAACTGACTTGTTGGAAAGGTGGCATCCTGTGACGGTGCCATGTTGAAAGTCACTGAGCTCTTCAGTAAGGCCATTCTACTGCCAATGTTTGTCTATGGAGATTGCATGGCTGTGTGCTCGATTTTATACACCTGTCAGCAACGGGTGTGACTGAAATAGCTGAAACCACTAATTTAAAGGGGTATCCACATACTTTTGGCCATGTCGTGGTGGTTCCAAACTTCTTCCATTTAAGAATGATGGAAGCCACTGGGTTCTTAGGGACCTTCAATGCCACAGAAATGTTTTGGTACCCTTCCCCAGATCAGTGCCTTGACACAATCCTGTCTCAGAGCTCTACGGACAATTCCTTCGACCTCATGGCTTGGTTTTTGCTCTGACATGCACTGTCAACTGTGGGACCTTATATAGACAGGTGTGTGCCTTTCCAAATCATGTCCAATCAATTGAATTTACCACAGGTGGACTCCAATCAAGTTGTAGAAACATCAAGGATGATCAATGGGAAACAGGATGGACCTGAACTAAATTTCGAGTCTCATAGCAAAGGGTATGAATACATATTTAAATAAGGTATGTTTTTTTTTTTTTTATATATTTGCTAAACTTCCTAAATAAATCTGTTGTCGCTTTGTCATTACGGGGTATTGTGTGTAGATTGCTGAGAGTTATTATTTTTTTATCCATTTTACAATAAGGCTGTAACGTAACAAAATGTGGAAAAAGTCAATGGGTCTGAATACTTTCTGAAGGCACTGTACAGTATAATGCTAGTGGCTGCAGCAGGACAGTAACAGTACTAGATATACAGTATAATGCTAGTGGCTGCAGCAGGACAGTAACAGTACTAGATATACAGTATAATGCTAGTGGCTGCAGCAGGACAGTACTAGATATACAGTATAATGCTAGTGGCTGCAGCAGGACAGTACTAGATATACAGTATAATGCTAGTGGCTGCAGCAGGACAGTACTAGATATACAGTATAATGCTAGTGGCTGCAGCAGGACAGTAACAGTACTAGATATACAGTATAATGCTAGTGGCTGCAGCAGGACAGTACTATATATACAGTATAATGCTAGTGGCTGCAGCAGGACAGTACTAGATATACAGTATAATGCTAGTGGCTGCAGCAGGACAGTACTAGATATACAGTATAATGCTAGTGGCTGCAGCAGGACAGTACTATATATACAGTATAATGCTAGTGGCTGCAGCAGGACAGTAACAGTACTAGATATACAGTATAATGCTAGTGGCTGCAGCAGGACAGTACTAGATATACAGTATAATGCTAATTGCTGCAGCAGGACAGTAACAGTACTAGATATACAGTATAATGCTAGTGGCTGCAGCAGAACAGTACTAGATATACAGTATAATGCTAGTGGCTGCAGCAGGACAGTACTAGATATACAGTATAATGCTAGTGGCTGCAGCAGGACAGTACTAGATATACAGTATAATGCTAGTGGCTGCAGCAGGACAGTACTAGATATACAGTATAATGCTAGTTGCTGCAGCAGGACAGTACTATATATACAGTATAATGCTAGTGGCTGCAGCAGGACAGTACTAGATATACAGTATAATGCTAGTGGCTGCAGAAGGACAGTACTAGATATACAGTATAATGCCAGTAGCTGCAGCAGGACAGTACTAGATATACAGTATAATGCTAGTGGCTGCAGCAGGACAGTACTAGATATACAGTATAATGCTAGTGGCTGCAGCAGGACAGTACTAGATATACAGTATAATGCTAGTGGCTGCAGCAGGACAGTAACAGTACTAGATATACAGTATAATGCTAGTGGCTGCAGCAGGACAGTACTATATATACAGTATAATGCTAGTGGCTGCAGCAGGACAGTACTAGATATACAGTATAATGCTAGTGGCTGCAGCAGGACAGTACTAGATATACAGTATAATGCTAGTGGCTGCAGCAGGACAGTACTATATATACAGTATAATGCTAGTGGCTGCAGCAGGACAGTAACAGTACTAGATATACAGTATAATGCTAGTGGCTGCAGCAGGACAGTACTAGATATACAGTATAATGCTAATTGCTGCAGCAGGACAGTAACAGTACTAGATATACAGTATAATGCTAGTGGCTGCAGCAGAACAGTACTAGATATACAGTATAATGCTAGTGGCTGCAGCAGGACAGTACTAGATATACAGTATAATGCTAGTGGCTGCAGCAGGACAGTACTAGATATACAGTATAATGCTAGTGGCTGCAGCAGGACAGTACTAGATATACAGTATAATGCTAGTTGCTGCAGCAGGACAGTACTATATATACAGTATAATGCTAGTGGCTGCAGCAGGACAGTACTAGATATACAGTATAATGCTAGTGGCTGCAGAAGGACAGTACTAGATATACAGTATAATGCCAGTAGCTGCAGCAGGACAGTACTAGATATACAGTTTAATGTTAAACTCACCGTGTGGAGAAGACAAACGTCAACAGCATGAAGCTCAGCTGGATGCAGAATACTGGGGAGAGACAAGGCATCAGATCAGAGGGTTTAGACAGAATACTGGGGAGAGACAAGGCATCAGATCAGAGGGTTTAGACAGAATACTGGGGAGAGACAACGCATCAGATCAGAGGGTTTAGACAGAATACTGGGGAGAGACAACGCATCAGATCAGAGGGTTTAGACAGAATACTGGGGAGAGACAACGCATCAGATCAGAGGGTTTAGACAGAATACTGGGGAGAGACAACGCATCAGATCAGAGGGTTTAGACAGAATACTGGGGAGAGACAACGCATCAGATCAGAGGGTTTAGACAGAATACTGGGGAGAGACAACGCATCAGATCAGAGGGTTTAGACAGAATACTGGGGAGAGACAAGGCATCAGATCAGAGGGTTTAGACAGAATACTGGGGAGAGACAACGCATCAGATCAGAGGGTTTAGACTGAATACTGGGGAGAGACAACGCATCAGATCAGAGGGTTTAGACAGAATACTGGGGAGAGACAAGGCATCAGATCAGAGGGTTTAGACAGAATACTGGGGAGAGACAACGCATCAGATCAGAGGGTTTAGACTGAATACTGGGGAGAGACAACGCATCAGATCAGAGGGTTTAGACAGAATACTGGGGAGAGACAACGCATCAGATCAGAGGGTTTAGACTGAATACTGGGGAGAGACAACGCATCAGATCAGAGGGTTTAGACAGAATACTGGGGAGAGACAAGGCATCAGATCAGAGGGTTTAGACAGAATACTGGGGAGAGACAAGGCATCAGATCAGAGGGTTTAGACAGAATACTGGGGAGAGACAACGCATCAGATCAGAGGGTTTAGACAGAATACTGGGGAGAGACAACGCATCAG
The DNA here is from genome assembly GCF_964263955.1 of Coregonus lavaretus. NCBI lineage: Eukaryota > Metazoa > Chordata > Actinopteri > Salmoniformes > Salmonidae > Coregonus > Coregonus lavaretus. The sequence continues at coordinate 1,816,173 of NC_140026.1, read as the reverse complement.
ATCAGAGGGTTTAGACAGAATACTGGGGAGAGACAACGCATCAGATCAGAGGGTTTAGACAGAATACTTTAAACACCACGCATGTACACACAGAGAGAGAGAGAGAGAGAGAGAGAGAGAGAGACAGAGAGACAGAGACAGAGAGAGAGAGAGAGAGAGACAGAGACAGAGAGAGAGAGACAGAGAGAGAGTGAGACTCACTGATGAAGGTGATAAGCAGTAGGCTGAGGTGGTCCAGTTCAACATCAGGGTTAGAGAAGGTCTCACAGAAGGTTGTGTAGATGATCATCAGGAGCACCACAGAACTGATGACTCCAAACGGAGGCTTCCTCCTCTCTAACCAGTCCCTCAGGAACCTCCGGGACACCTGGAGGTTATAAAGGGTTCATAAAGAGATTATAAACACATTTATAGGGGTTCATATGGGTGTTATAAATGTGATGGCTGCAAAACGGAGGTTTCCTCCTCTCTCTAACCAGTCCCTTAGGAACCAGCAGGACACCTGGAATACACACAGGGGTTATAAAGGCTTTATAGAGGTGTTATAGACTCCGAAACGGAGGTATCCTCTAGCTAGTCTCTCAGGAACTCTGTGTTTTATAAAAGGGCTTATAGATGATTTACAACAGGTTTATACAAGTGGTTAAAGGGTTTATAAAGTGTTATAGTCATTATTTGGGGCTTTTAACAGGTTAATAAAGGATCTATAAAGGGTTTATATAGTCTACCAGGTTAATAAAGGGTTTATAAAGGGTTTATATAGTCTACCAGGTTAATAAAGGGTTGATATAGTCTACCAGGTTAATAAAGGGGTTTATATAGTCTACCAGGTTAATAAAGGGTTGATATAGTCTACCAGGTTAATAAAGGGGTTTATATAGTCTACCAGGTTAATAAAGGGTTTATATAGTCTACCAGGTTAATAAAGGGGTTTATATAGTCTACCAGGTTAATAAAGGGTTTATATAGTCTACCAGGTTAATAAAGGGTTTATATAGTCTACCAGGTTAATAAAGGGTTTATATAGTCTACCAGGTTAATAAAGGGTTTATATAGTCTACCAGGTTAATAAAGGGGTTTATATAGTCTAACAGGTTAATAAAGGGTTTATATAGTCTACCAGGTTAATAAAGGGTTTATATAGTCTAACAGGTTAATAAAGGGTTTATAAAGGGTTTATATAGTCTCCCAGGTTAATAAAGGGTTTATATAGTCTACCAGGTTAATAAAGGGTTAATAAAGGGTTTATATGGTCTACCAGGTTAATAAAGGGTTGATATAGTCTACCAGGTTAATAAAGGGTTGATATAGTCTACCAGGTTAATAAAGGGTTTATATAGTCTACCAGGTTAATAAAGGGTTTATATAGTCTACCAGGTTAATAAAGGGTTTATATAGTCTACCAGGTTAATAAAGGGTTGATATAGTCTACCAGGTTAATAAATGGTTTATATAGTCTACCAGGTTAATAAATGGTTTATATAGTCTACCAGGTTAATAAAGGGTTTATATAGTCTACCAGGTTAATAAAGGGTTTATATAGTCTACCAGGTTAATATAGGGTTTATATAGTCTACCAGGTTAATAAAGGGTTTATATAGTCTACCAGGTTAATAAAGGGTTTATATAGTCTACCAGGTTAATAAAGGGTTTATATAGTCTACCAGGTTAATAAAGGGTTTATATAGTCTACCAGGTTAATAAAGGGTTTATATAGTCTACCAGGTTAATAAAGGGTTTATATAGTCTACCAGGTTAATAAAGGGTTTATATAGTCTACCAGGTTAATAAAGGGTTTATATAGTCTACCAGGTTAATAAAGGGTTTATATAGTCTACCAGGTTAATAAAGGGTTTATATAGTCTACCAGGTTAATAAAGGGTTTATATAGTCTACCAGGTTAATAAAGGGTTTATATAGTCTACCAGGTTAATAAAGGGTTTATATAGTCTACCAGGTTAATAAAGGGTTAATAAAGGGTTTATATAGTCTACCAGGTTAATAAAGGGTTTATATAGTCTACCAGGTTAATAAAGGGTTTATATAGTCTACCAGGTTAATAAAGGGTTTATATAGTCTACCAGGTTAATAAAGGGTTTATATAGTCTACCAGGTTAATAAAGGGTTTATATAGTCTACCAGGTTAATAAAGGGTTTATATAGTCTACCAGGTTAATAAAGGGTTTATATAGTCTACCAGGTTAATAAAGGGTTTATATAGTCTACCAGGTTAATAAAGGGTTTATATAGTCTACCAGGTTAATAAAGGGTTTATATAGTCTACCAGGTTAATAAAGGGTTTATATAGTCTAACAGGTTAATTTTTTAATTTTTTACATTTTTTAGTCATTTAGCAGACGCTCTTATCCAGAGCGACTTACAGTTAGTGCATACATTTTTATTTTTTATACTGGAATCGAACCCACAACCCTCGCGTTGCAAATGCCATGCTCTACCAACTGAGCTACATCCCTTAATAAAGGGTTTATATAGTCTACCAGGTTAATAAAGGGTTTATATAGTCTACCAGGTTAATAAAGGGTTTATATAGTCTACCAGGTTAATAAAGGGTTTATATAGTCTACCAGGTTAATAAAGGGTTTATATAGTCTACCAGGTTAATAAAGGGTTTATATAGTCTAACAGGTTAATAAAGGGTTTATATAGTATACCAGGTTAATAAAGGGTTTATATAGTCTAACAGGTTAATAAAGGGTTTATAACAGGTTAATAAAGGGTTAATAAAGGGTTAATAAAGGGTTTATAACAGGTTAATAAAGGGTTTATAACAGGTTAATAAAGGGTTTATTACAGGTTAATAAAGGGTTTATAACAGGTTAATAAAGGGTTTATAACAGGTTAATAAAGGGTTTATAACAGGTTAATAAAGGGTTTATAACAGGTTAATAAAGGGTTTATAACAGGTTAATAAAGGGTTTATATAGTCTACCAGGTTAATAAAGGGTTTATAACAGGTTAATAAAGGGTTAATAAAGGGTTTATAACAGGTTAATAAAGGGTTTATAACAGGTTAATAAAGGGTTTATAACAGGTTAATAAAGGGTTTATAACAGGTTAATAAAGGGTTTATAACAGGTTAATAAAGGGTTTATATAGTCTACCAGGTTAATAAAGGGTTTATAACAGGTTAATAAAGGGTTAATAAAGGGTTTATAACAGGTTAATAAAGGGTTTATAACAGGTTAATAAAGGGTTAATAAAGGGTTTATAGCAGGTTAATAAAGGGTTTATAGCAGGTTAATAAAGGGTTTATAACAGGTTAATAAAGGGTTTATAACAGGTTAGTAAAGGGTTTATAACAGGTTAATAAAGGGTTAATAAAGGGTTTATAACAGGTTAATAAAGGGTTTATAACAGGTTAATAAAGGGTTAATAAAGGGTTAATAAAAGGTTAATAAAGGGTTTATAACAGGTTAATAAAGGGTTTATTACAGGTTAATAAAGGGTTAATAAAGGGTTTATAACAGGTTAATAAAGGGTTTATAACAGGTTAATAAAGGGTTAATAAAGGGTTAATAAAGGGTTTATAACAGGTTAATAAAGGGTTTATAACAGGTTAATAAAGGGTTTATTACAGGTTAATAAAGGGTTTATAACAGGTTAATAAAGGGTTTATAACAGGTTAATAAAGGGTTTATAACAGGTTAATAAAGGGTTTATAACAGGTTAATAAAGGGTTTATATAGTCTACCAGGTTAATAAAGGGTTTATAACAGGTTAATAAAGGGTTAATAAAGGGTTTATAACAGGTTAATAAAGGGTTTATAACAGGTTAATAAAGGGTTTATAACAGGTTAATAAAGGGTTTATAACAGGTTAATAAAGGGTTTATAACAGGTTAATAAAGGGTTTATATAGTCTACCAGGTTAATAAAGGGTTTATAACAGGTTAATAAAGGGTTAATAAAGGGTTTATAACAGGTTAATAAAGGGTTTATAACAGGTTAATAAAGGGTTAATAAAGGGTTTATAGCAGGTTAATAAAGGGTTTATAGCAGGTTAATAAAGGGTTTATAACAGGTTAATAAAGGGTTAATAAAGGGTTAATAAAGGGTTTATAAAAGGTTAATAAAGGGTTTATAACAGGTTAATAAAGGGTTTATTACAGGTTAATAAAGGGTTAATAAAGGGTTAATAAAGGGTTTATAACAGGTTAATAAAGGGTTTATAACAGGTTAATAAAGGGTTTATTACAGGTTAATAAAGGGTTTATAACAGGTTAATAAAGGGTTTATATAGTCTACCAGGTTAATAAAGGGTTTATAACAGGTTAATAAAGGGTTAATAAAGGGTTTATAACAGGTTAATAAAGGGTTTATAACAGGTTAATAAAGGGTTTATAACAGGTTAATAAAGGGTTTATAACAGGTTAATAAAGGGTTTATTACAGGTTAATAAAGGGTTAATAAAGGGTTTATAACAGGTTAATAAAGGGTTTATAACAGGTTAATAAAGGGTTTATTACAGGTTAATAAAGGGTTTATAACAGGTTAATAAAGGGTTTATATAGTCTAGCAGGTTAATAAAGGGTTTATAACAGGTTAATAAAGGGTTAATAAAGGGTTTATAACAGGTTAATAAAGGGTTTATAACAGGTTAATAAAGGGTTTATAACAGGTTAATAAAGGGTTTATTACAGGTTAATAAAGGGTTAATAAAGGGTTTATAACAGGTTAATAAAGGGTTTATAACAGGTTAATAAAGGGTTAATAAAGGGTTAATAAAGGGTTTATAACAGGTTAATAAAGGGTTTATTACAGGTTAATAAAGGGTTTATAACAAGTTAATAAAGGGTTTATATAGTCTACCAGGTTAATAAAGGGTTTATAACAGGTTAATAAAGGGTTAATAAAGGGTTTATAACAGGTTAATAAAGGGTTTATAACAGGTTAATAAAGGGTTTATAACAGGTTAATAAAGGGTTTATATAGTCTACCAGGTTAATAAAGGGTTTATAACAGGTTAATAAAGGGTTAATAAAGGGTTTATAACAGGTTAATAAAGGGTTTATAACAGGTTAATAAAGGGTTAATAAAGGGTTTATAGCAGGTTAATAAAGGGTTTATAGCAGGTTAATAAAGGGTTTATAACAGGTTAATAAAGGGTTAATAAAGGGTTAATAAAGGGTTTATAACAGGTTAATAAAGGGTTTATAACAGGTTAATAAAGGGTTTATTACAGGTTAATAAAGGGTTAATAAAGGGTTTATAACAGGTTAATAAAGGGTTAATAAAGGGTTTATAACAGGTTAATAAAGGGTTTATAACAGGTTAATAAAGGGTTTATAACAGGTTAATAAAGGGTTTATAACAGGTTAATAAAGGGTTTATAACAGGTTAATAAAGGGTTTATAACAGGTTAATAAAGGGTTTATATAGTCTACCAGGTTAATAAAGGGTTTATAACAGGTTAATAAAGGGTTAATAAAGGGTTTATAACAGGTTAATAAAGGGTTTATAACAGGTTAATAAAGGGTTAATAAAGGGTTTATAGCAGGTTAATAAAGGGTTTATAGCAGGTTAATAACGGGTTTATAACAGGTTAATAAAGGGTTTATAACAGGTTAGTAAAGGGTTTATAACAGGTTAGTAAAGGGTTTATAACAGGTTAATAAAGGGTTTATAACAGGTTAATAAAGGGTTAATAAAGGGTTTATAACAGGTTAATAAAGGGTTTATAGCAGGTTAATAAAGGGTTTATAACAGGTTAATAAAGGGTTTATAACAGGTTAATAAAGGGTTTATAACAGGTTAATAAAGGGTTTATAACAGGTTAATAAAGGGTTTATAACAGGTTAATAAAGGGTTTATAACAGGTTAATAAAGGGTTAATAAAGGGTTAATAACAGGTTAATAAAGGGTTAATAAAGGGTTAATAAAGGGTTTATAACAGGTTAATAAAGGGTTTATAACAGGTTAATAAAGGGTTAATAAAGGGTTAATAAAGGGTTAAAAGGGTTTATAACAGGTTAATAAAGGGTTTATACCAGGTTAATAAAGGGTTTATAGCAGGTTAATAAAGGGTTTATAACCTGTGTACTGACCTGTCCTAGGATGAGAGGTACGACCACAGTCATGAAGAGCTGAGAGAAGATTGAGGAGAAAGGAACGGAGGATGACGAGCCCAGCTGGAGGAGGAGAGGAAGAACAAGGGATGAGGATGTGTCTCCATGATAGGTTTTAAAACCCTTTCAGTAGCAGTATTAGGGGCTGGGATAAAGTAACAGGTACATTGACTCCAATCAAGTTGTAGAAACATCAAGGAGCTCAATTTCGAGTCTCATAGCAAAGGGTCTGAATACTTATGTAAATACT
>NC_140026.1:1786930-1806930 GCF_964263955.1 Coregonus lavaretus | reverse complement strand
CCTGACACCCAAAAATACTCGTTACATTTTGAATGCTTAGCAGGACAGGAACATGGTCTAATTCACGCACTTATCAAGAGAACATACCTGGTCATCCCTACTGCCTCTGATCTGGCAGACTCACTAAACACAAATGTTTCGTTTGTAAATGATGTTTGAGTGTTGGAGTGTGCCCCTTGCGATCCGTAAAATAAAATAAAAAATAAAATGGTGCCTTCTGGTTTGCTTTATATAAGGAATTTGAAATGATTTATACTTTTACTTTTGATACTTAAGTATATTTTAGCAATTACATTTACTTTTGATACTTAAGTATATTTAAAACCGAATACTTTTAGACCTTTACTCAAGTAGTATTTTACTGGGTGACTTTCACTTTTACTTGAGTCATTTTCTATGAAGGTATCTTTACTTTTACTCAAGTATGACAACTGGGTACTATTTCCACCACTGGTTGCTGGTAGGGCCGTGACTATGAGGACACAGAGGACCGGACCTCTGTAATTTTTGTGAATACATTTTTTAAATAAAAAAACCCACAAAAAACATTAGTGCTCAATGAAATTACACCATATATAGACGGGTTAGCTGACAACACAAGCGGTGATTAATGATGTTTGTAACCGTTAAAACACAGCGTTGGGATTGTAGTTCACATGAGCCAGTCGTGGGCGAAGATCATCTCTGAAAACTGTAGGAAGAAGGCAGAAGTCCGCCTGGAGTTTGAGAGCAAACCTACATCCACATAGACGGGTTAGCTGACAACGCCACGAAAACGATGCACACGCTTCAATTGGGGCAGAAGTGTTGTTGTGATTCTGGATGGCCAGACAGCTAGCAACAGTGACAAGAAGCTGCCATGTGGGGAATCGTAGGTGGCTCGTTTCAGCTAGTTTAAAAAAAAATCTTGTTCATGATACCATGTCTTGGTTTGAGGTGTTTTGACTGAAGTCACGTCTATGCTAAAATCCGCTAGCTAGCTAACCAACAACTGTAACAAAAGTATTTGAGAGACAAGGGTTCATTGTGCAAATGTATTCATGTTTTTTTCACTAAACATTGGAGTATAGTTTACATGTTGTCAACAATCTAAGGCAACCCCGTCTGTTTTGTTGCTAAACAACCAACCTCTCTATAGATTCTACTGACCCTACGTCATTCATATCCAGTGTATTACATTGCAGTGAATGGAGTGGGTGGAGTTAAGGAGTCACCAGCACTCGGTATTAAACCCGTTGCCCAGCACAAGAGATACATTTAAGCTATTGTACCATTGAGTAATTCCAATGACATATATTTGTATTTGATTAAAAGTATATTATTTATTTAGATATAGCCTACACAATAACTTTCCACATACCAGTATTGTGGTAAACTTTGTCAAATAAATGTTGGTAAAAATAATACTATTTTTTGTTGTAACATTTACATTTTTACATTTTTCGTCATTTAGCAGACGCTCTTATCCAGAGCCACTTACACATTGGTGCATTCACCTTATGATAGCAAGTGGGACAATAGTCTCCTGAGTGGCGCAGTGGTCTAAGGCACTGCATTGCAGTGCTAGCTGTGCCACTAGAGATCCTGGTTCGAATCCAGGCTCTGTCGCAGCCGGCCGTGACCGGGAGACTGATGGGCAGCGCACAATTGGCCTAGCGTTGTCCAGGGTAGGGGAGGGAATGGCCGGCAGGGATGTAGCTCAGTTGATAGAGCATGGCGTTTGCAACGCCAGGGTTGTGGGTTCGATTCCCACGGGGGACCAGTATGAAAAAAATTAAATTTATAAAAATATGTATTCACTAACTGTAAGTCGCTCTGGATAAGAGCGTCTGCTAAATGACTAAAATGTAAATGTAAACCACTTTACAAATTTTTTAAATTATTTGGGGGGTGGGGTAAGGGGGGGTAGAAGGATTACTTTATCCTATCCCAGGTATTCCTTAAAGAGGTGGGGTTTCAAGTGTCTCCGGAAGGTGGTGAGTGACTCCGCTGTCCTGGCGTCGTGAGGGAGCTTGTAAGTACGGCAAATTATCCATACATTTCTTTAAAGGTAGTTGCCATGCTGTGAAAAACTGTTGTACTCCACTAGAGTGCAACCAAAAAAAAATCGATATTCCCAAAGTTTAGCATGTCTTTGTAGAGGGACTCTTATTTTGAAGAAGAAAGAAATCCGCGCTAGTGCTGACAGCATATTATCCTGCGGCCAGGAGAACGGTAATAGGATAGGTACGTGGTCGTCACTAGTTACCACAGCCACAACGTCATAAACCCCGCCTATTTCTACAATTTATGTTCTTAAAATCTGATTTTAACCCCTAACCTCAACCATAACCTTAACCACACTAACCTTATGCCTAACCCTAATCTTAAATTAAGAACAAAAATCACATTTTTGTTTAATGAATTTTGACGAAATAGCCATGGTAACTAGTGGCTGTGGTAGCTAGTGCAAACCCCGTAACTCCCGTTTTACTTCCTGACACACAAATCGTAGGTGTAAATACCGTAGTAAACGTGTACTTATTTTCATCTGCGTTGAACGGCTGTCCACAACAGTGCAATAAAGACGCAGCTCAAATCTCCTTTTGAAAGTTATTATTTAAATGACAGTAAACTACGATTCCCATTTTATTATGCTTGATGAGCTATTTTAAATTAGAATGGCTTATCTATTATGAGTATTACGCTTTTACAGTCCCAATAGGCAGGGGAATTTTAGTATCTCTATTACAGGTATATCTCAGGTATTATAAGAACTGGACACTGCGTCCAAGATGTCCTCCCTGAGTTTGAAAGGTAATCTACTCACTTTCGCATACTTCGATTCATGCACCGTCTATATCCGGGTTGCATCTGGTTTATACCAAAGATTAGGATATACTGTCAAGACATATCTCCGCCCTAACAATAGGAGTATTTGTCCACAAAGCGGTATTGCGGGCTGACTGAAAATGCATAGCCATCTCGAGACAACTCCGATATAAAGTGTTTTTTTTTTCTTCTCACAGTTGGCTGGAATCACGTGTCCTACTTAAATCAGTACACTCGTAACAACTCAAAGCATTACAAATCAAATAAACCTCACGTAGCAAATAAGCCATTAAATGTTTTTGTTGACCAAATGTTACACTCTCATTGACCTCTTGTACAAAAACTCCTTGCTTGGTGGGCGAAACAATGGGGAAACGCCACCTGGTGGAAAGAGACAGATTTTCCGCTGAGTTGTTTCTCTCTCTCTTCCTTTATTTTATTTATTTTTATTAACAACAACTCAATACAAAAAGTACATGGGGGAACACAAGTATATATAAAGAATATACAAAGGACAATTGAGCTAAGGGGTACAACATCACATTACACAAGGACCTTAAAGGGGCATACACACATTTTAAAAAATGTATAATTCTAACAATTTTTATGTTAGTAGAATATTTAATTGTCTTAAAATATAGTTCCATTTTTACATTTTCAATCATTTGAATTTGAATTTATGTTTTTCCTTAAACTTCTTCATATAGCAGGATAATATTTATGAATAATTTAAAAAATAAATGTCGTTAATTTTGTTAATTTTGTTAATAAGTAGGTACAGTGACTTGCAATAGTATTCATCCACCTTGGCGTTTCTCCTATTTTGTTGCATTACAACCTGTAATTTTAAATGGATTTTTATTTGGATTTCATGTAATGGACATACACAAAATAGTCCAAATTGGTGAAGTGAAATAACTTTTTTTATTTTTTTTTATTCTAAAAAATAAATAATGGAAAGGTGGTGCGTGCATATGTATCCACCCCCTTTACTATGACGCCCCTAAATAAGATCTGGTGCAACCAATTACCTTCAGAAGTCACATAATTAGTTAAATAAAGTCCACCTGTGTGCAATCTAAGTGTCACATGATCTCAGTATATATATATATACACCTGTTCTGAACGGCCCCAGAGTCGTCCGGGTAGCCATGATTAGCTGTTCAGGAGTCTTATGGCTTGGGGGTAGAAGTTGTTAAGCTCCGGTACCGCTTGCTGTGCGGTGGCAGAGCGAACAGTCTATGACTAGAGTGGCTGGAGTCTCGGCGAAGGAGTTACATGGAATATTGTCACGAGCCGTACCACCTTCTCAGGCCCTAGAGCCTGGGAAGGGGGATATGGAGGAGAATTGAAAGAAGGAAGAAGTTTTGTCAGTGTACTATTTTTATTTGGATTAAGTTAGTTTCCCTATCACGTATGGATTTTTTTTAAACCTTGTTTTGGTTTCAACCCGCCCAGTTGGGGGCGGCAATACACCTTTTTGGGTTGTAGTCCGCCATAAAACACACAGAAGAAGAAGAAGAAGAAAGGAACGCATACTGGGAGACGGACTGGGAGACTGGTAAGGATAGAGGGAACAATGAATGGAATTGGAATGAATTTGTAAGTCGCTCTGGATAAGAGCGTCTGCTAAATGACTTAAATGTAATGGAGCCAAATACAGGCAAATCCTTGACGAGAACCTGCTTCAGAGTGCAAACGACCTTAGACTGGGGTGAATATTTACGTTCCAACAGGACAATGACCACAAGCATACAGCCAAAACAATGCTGGAATGGCTTCAGAACAAGAATGTGAAAGTCCTTGAGTGGCCCAGCCAAAGCCCAGACTTGAATCCCATTGAAAATCTGTGGAAAGACTTGACGATTGCTATTCACCACTGCTCTCCAGCTTGAGAAAATCTGCAAGGAAGAATGGGAGAAAATCCCCAAATCCAGATGTACAAAGCTGATCCAGACAAACCCAAGACGACTCACAGCTGTAATCGCCGCCAAAGGTGCTTCTACAAAGTATTGACTCAGGGGTGTGAATACTTACGTACATTTGAAATTTCTGTATTTCATTTCTAAAATGTTTTCACTTTGTCATTATTAGGTATTGTGTGTAGATGGGTGAGGGGGGAAAAAACCCGATTTTAATCCATTTTTAATTCTGGGGTATGAATACCTTCTGAAGGCACTGTATGTAAATGACCCTCACCAGAACGGCCCAAACATTTTTTTATTATTTTATTTTTAAGATGACCGTTTTTGGTCAAGCTCAATCCCCACGGTGAATTATTTTAAAGTTCGCTACAAATCGAGATATTTAATGAAACAGTGATCCATTCTGACTACTATATTTGTCGTCACACAGGACAACGTGCTGACACAGACCAATCACAGGACCACGTGCTGAGACAGACCAATCACAGGACAACGTGCTGACACAGACCAATCACAGAACCACGTGCTGACACAGACCAATCACGGGACAACGTGCTGACACAGACCAATCACAGGACAACGTGCTGACACAGACCAATCACAGGACCACGTGCTGAGACAGACCAATCACAGGACAACGTGCTGACACAGACCAATCACAGAACCACGTGCTGACACAGACCAATCACGGGACAACGTGCTGACACAGACCAATCACAGGACAACGTGCTGACACAGACCAATCACAGGACCACGTGCTGACACAGACCAATCACAGGACAACGTGCTGACACAGACCAATCACAGGACAACGTGCTGACACAGACCAATCACAGGACAACGTGCTGACACAGACCAATCACAGGACCACGTGCTGACACAGACCAATCACAGGACCACGTGCTGACACAGACCAATCACAGGACCACGTGCTGACACAGACCAATCACAGGACCACGTGCTGACACAGACCAATCACGGGCCGGCAGGCTACGAGGAGGCTCCCGGTTGACTCTCTCAGGCAGGATGAAAACGACTACATCGACCATGATCCTTTGCTAGTTAAGGCCACTTTCACCATGATCCTTAGCGATGTTTTGTTTGTTTGTTATGGTGTCACTCAGCCCCATTCAGCAACATGGCTTCAAATTCAAATCCTTCAGGCTTCATGCTCCATCAGTTTTCCATAGGGATAGGTGGATGTCGTCACTAGCTAATGGTTTTCAATGTCTAAGGAAAGGATAAACGCTGAAAATAAGGTCTTAGGAGATCTTATTTGGTTTTGTTCTATGAGTTATGTCAGTAAACATGACCTTTACGAATTATGAAGCTTTTTTTTTTTATTACATGCTTTATGTTGTTCTATGATGATCTCATAGAACAACACTTATAAGATCTGTGTTTACCACAGACCTTACACTGAGTGTACAAAACATTAGGAACACCTTCCTAATATTGAGTTGCACTCCCCCTTTGCCCTCAGAACGTTGTTGTTGGCTAATCAGCCTCGAGCTAGCCGCGAGCCAGGCCCTTCTCCCGGCTATCTACCTCTCTGTCCACCGGACGGGACCTCCTAGTGTTGACACGGAGCCCCGCCGATCCATCACGACTGGTCTGCCGACGAAATCGTCTGATGTGATTTACAACAGGTTTCCCGTTACGACGTCGACCACGAAGATCGATCTGCTAGCCCCGGCTCGCTAGCACACGCAAGCCGTGGCCTCTTGCTCCCCAGTGCTGTAGAAACCCCCGAACTACCTCCGAACTCTCCTACTGCTGTTCACCGGACCTTATGATAACTCAGCTATACAGCTGATGCCTGCTGGACTGTTCCTTTTTACGGTACCGCATCCTGTTTATGTTTAGCCTCAGCCCAAACTTTGTCGTCATTACCAGCTGTTGTCTTAGCTCTCTCGAATAACACCTGTGATTGCTTTATGCCTCTCTCCCATTTCAATATGCCTTGCTTATTGCTGTTTCGGTTATTTGTTATTGTACTATTTCACTGTAGCCCCCAGTATCACTCCTACTCCCCAGGCGTTATCATTTGTTGACTTCTGTAACCGTAAAAGCATTGGTTTCTTGCACGTTAACATCCGAAGCCTCCTCCCTGTTTGAGTTATTCACTGCGCTAGCACACTCCGCCAACCCTGATGTCCTAGCAGTGTCTGAATCCTGGCTTAGGAAGGCCACCAAAAATTCTGACATTTCAATCCCCAACTACAACATTTTCCGTCTATATAGAACTGCCAAAGGGGGTGGGGTTGCAATCTACTGTAGAGAGAGCCTGCAGAGCTCTATCGTACTATCCAGGTCTGTGCCCAAACAGTTTGAGCTTCTACTTCTAAAAATCCACCTTTCCAGAAATAAGTATATCACTGTTGCCGCTTGCTACAGACCCCCCTCAGCCCCCAGCTGTGCCCTGGACACCATATGTGAACTGATTGCCCCCCATCTATCCTCAGACTTCGTACTGCTTGGTGACCTAAACTGGGATATGCTTAACACCCCGGCCATCCTACAATCTAAACTAGATGCCCTCAATCTCACACAAATTATCAACGAACCTACCAGGTACAACCCTAAATCTGTAAACATGGGCACCCTCATAGATATCATCCTGACAAATGTACCCTCTAAATACACCTCCGCTGTCTTCAACCAGGATCTCAGCGATCACTGCCTTATTGCCTGCGTCCGTAACGGGTCCGCGGTCAAACGACCACCCCTCATCACTGTCAAACGCTCCCTAAAACACTTTAGCGAGCAGGCCTTTCTAATTGACCTGGCCCGGGTATCCTGGATGGATATTGAACTCATTCCGTCAGTAGAGGATGCCTGGTTGTTCTTTAAAAGTGCTTTCCTCTCAATCTTAAATAAGCATGCCCCATTCAAAAAATTCTGAACTAAGAACAGATATAGCCCCTGGTTCTCCTCAGACTTGACTGCCCTTGACCAGCACAAAAACATCCTGTGGCGTACTGCATTAACATCGAACAGCCCCCGCGATATGCAACTTTTCAGGGAAGTCAGGAACCAATGTACACAATCAGTTAGGAAAGCAAAGGCTAGCTTTTTCAAACAGAAATTTGCATCCTGTAGCACTAACTCCAAAAAGTTTTGGGACACTGTAAAGTCCATGGAGAATAAGAGCACCTCCTCCCAGCTGCCCACTGCACTGAGGCTAAGAAACACTGTCACCACCGATAAATCTACAATATTCGAGAATCCCCAGAGATTGGAAAGCTGCCGCGGTCATCCCCCTCTTCAAAGGGGGTGACACCAGGGGCGGTGTGTTCATTAGGGCGATATGGGCGACGCACTGCCAAACGGGAAAAGGAAGGGATTTTTTTTCTAATCAATTATATCACGGCAACAGTAGTTATCAGTGTTCTAATCTAGACGTCTGATCTGCCACTAAATGTCCAATCAGGCTAAAGTCGTGCTTCAAATGGCCCCGCCCCTTTTGGGGCGATTTCAGTCAGGTTGAAAATCGCCCCAGAAGTCTCTCATAGACTCTCATGTAAAATATTTTTTTTTCAAATATCAGAGCTTTCAATACAATCTCTATGGGTTCCGGGAGGGCTTGCACTTACGCGCTTTCGTCATACGTAACATAACCATGAACGTAACTAAGAAAAGAGCGGGTAGCAGCGTCAATCAATTCACGTACTACTATCAACATGGCTAGCGTTCAGTGCAACTCGATTGTCTCTTTGAAAGAAGTTCACATCAAAGACCATTCAAAACGAGCTACTGGAGTGTATGCTAGCGGTCATGAGGGAACATATTGTGGAGGAGGTGAAGTCGGCGAACTTCGTAGCTATCCAAGCTGACGAGACCACGGACGTTTCTACACAGACACATCTGGTGCTTGTGCTGAGGTACATAGATAGCAACCACAAAGTGCAGGAGCGCTTTTTTGAGTTCCTTCCCATCTCGGAATCAACCTCAGTCTCAATCGCCAGTGTGCTTTTGGAGAGACTGAACTGTCTTTTTGCCGACGACGAGAAAGTCAAACTGTGGTGCACTGGCACTGTACCAGGTTCTCATGAGCTACAACCTCCAGGAGACGTTCTCTGAGACTGTGACTCTGTTGAACATCCTCATAACTACTCCCATGACAACAGCTGAAGCTGAGAGATGTTTCTCAACTTTGACACGAGTTAAGACATTCCTGCGAAATTCAATGGGCCAGGAACGTCTGAATGCACTGGCCATGCTTTCCATGGAGAGGGAACTAGTCCTCAGCATGCCTGATTTCAATGAGAAAGTCACTGACCGCTTTGCTGCATTGAAAGAGAGAAGAGAACAGTTTCAGTACAAGTAATGTAGCCTCTCTCTCTCTTTGTCCCTCCCTGTCTGTCTCTTTAACACACACACGCCCAAATCAGTTCACAGTTGATGTTGTTTAAAATAGTTATTTTTCATTTTAAAAAAAGTTTAAAAAAAATAATAATCCGTTCATGTTCATTTTTACAAATCTATACAATTGGCCAGAATATGGTTGTCCATATTTACAAATCTATACAATTGGCCAGAATATGGTTGTTCATTTTTACAAAGCCATACAGATAGCTGTGTTTACCTTTTCTATAAATTATTTTCAAATTCTGTTTTCAGGCAAAATGTCTATCACTGTTCATTTTCACAAATCTATACAAGAGGGCAGAATATGGAAGTCTATAAAAATTTCTTATTACCAATAACTTGCATCAATGTTTTCAGTAGCCTCTATCAAAAGCTCCTGCTTGCTTGTTGTGAATTATGCTCAGGTGCACATATTTCCAATTCAACCATGAGGCAAAAAATGTGGTAAAAGCTCTTGTTGATCCTGCAATCTGAACAAATACCAAGATGCTGTATTTTCAGCTGATATTTCATTTGTTTATGGAAATGCATATTGTTTATGCAGTGTTGAGGAATGTGAAAGAACACCCTTGATTATTTTTACTGTGATAACTTATTTTGCTTTTGTAAGCCAACACTTTTGAGATCAGTCAATAAATGCTTCTGGCACTGACTTATATGCTGCCCCTGTCTTCATGTTGTTGATGGACATATCTTTTTTAAAATGTGTGTAGGTCACCTAAATCATCAGAAAAATTGCCCCCCCTGAGAATTTTTTCAGGAGCCGCCACTGGGTGACACTCTAGATCCAAACTGTTACAGACCTATATCCATCCTGCCCTGCCTTTCGAAAGTATTTGAAAGACAAGTTAACAAACAGATCACCGACCATTTCGAATCCCACCGTACCTTCTCCGCTATGCAATCCGGTTTCCGAGCTGGTCATGGGTGCACCTCAGCCACGCTCAAGGTCCTAAACGATATTATAACCGCGATCGATAAAAGACAGTACTGCGCAGCCGTCTTCATCGACCTGGCCAAGGCTTTCGACTCTGTCAACCACCGCATTCTTATTGGCAGACTAAATAGCCTTGGTTTCTCTAATGACTGCCTCACCTGGTTCACCAACTACTTCTCAGATAGAGTTCAATGTGTCAAATCAGAGGGCCTGTTGTCTGGACCTCTGGCCGTCTCTATGGGGGTGCCACAGGGTTCAATTCTCGGCCCGACTCTATTCTCTGTGTATATCAATGACGTTGCTCTTGCTGCTAGTGACTCTCAGATCCACCTCTACGTAGACGACACCATTTTGTATACATCTGGCCCTTCATTGGACACTGTGTTAACAAACCTCCAAACGAGCTTCAACGCCATACAACACTCCTTCCGTAGCCTCCAACTGCTCTTAAACACTAGTAAAACTAAATGCATGCTCTTCAACCGAACGCTGCTTGCACCCGCCCACCCGACTAGAATCACCACTCTCGACGGGTCTGACCTAGAGTATGTGGACAACTACAAATACCTAGGTGTCTGGTTAGACTGAAAACTCTCCTTCCAGACTCACATTAAGCATCAACAATCAAAAGTTAGATCTAGAATCGGCTTCCCATTTCGCAACAAAGCCTCCTTCACTCATGCTGCCAAACATGCCCTCGTAAAACTGACTATCCTACCGATCCTTGACTTCGGCGATGTCATTTACAAAATAGCCTCCAACACTCTACTCAGCAAATTGGATGTAGTCTATCACAGTGCCATCCGTTTTGTCACCAAAGCCCCATATACTACCCACCATTGTGACCTGTACGCTCTTGTTGGCTGGCCCTCACTACATATTCGTCGCCAAACCCACTGGCTCCAGGTCATCTATAAATCACTGCTAGGCAAATCCCCGCCTTATCTTAGCTCATTGGTCACCATAGCAACATCCACCCGTAGTCTGCGCTCCAGCAGGTATATCTCACTGGTCATCCCCAAAGCCAACACCTCCTTTGGCCGCCATTCCTTCCAGTTCTCTGCTGCCAAAGACTGGAACGAACTGCAAAAATCTCTGAAGCTGGAGACTCTTATCTCCCTCACTAACTTTAAGCATCAGTTGTCAGAGCACCTTACCGATTACTGCACCTGTACACAGCCTTTATGAAATTAGCCCACCCAACTACCTCATCCCCATATTGTTATTTATTTTGCTAATTTGCACCCCAGTATCTCTATTTGCACATCATCTTTTGCACATCTATCATTCCAGTGTTAATACGAAATTGTAACTATTTTGCACTATGGCCTATTTATTGTCTTACCTCCATAACTTGCTACATTTGCACACACTGTATATACAGTGGGGGAAAAAAGTATTTAGTCACCCACCAATTGTGCAAGTTCTCCCACTTAAAAAGATGAGAGAGGCCTGTAATTTTCATCATAGGTACACGTCAACTATGACAGACAAAATGAGGGAAAAAAATCCAGAAAATCACATTGTAGGATTTTTAATGAATTTATTTGCAAATTATGGTGGAAAATAAGAGTTGATTGCTGATGCTCCAGATACTCAACTAGTCTCAATAAGGCCAGTTTTATTGCTTCTTTAATCAGCACAACAGTTTTCAGCTGTGCTAACATAATTGCAAAAGGTTTTTCTAATGATCAATTAGCCTTTTAAAATGATAAACTTGGATTAGCAAACACAACGTGCCATTGGAACACAGGACTGATGGTTGCTGATAATGGGCCTCTGTACGCCTATGTAGATATTCCATTAAAAATCAGCCGTTTCCAGCTACAATAGCCATTTACAACATTAACAATGTCTACACTGTATTTCTGATCAATTTGATGTTATTTTAATGGACAAAAAAATGTATTTTCTTTCGAAAACAAGGACATTTCTAAGTGACCCCAAACTTTTGAACGGTAGTGTATATATTTGATTATTTTCCCCTAACCCCACCACCCCTCCCCTAATTGGAGTAAACTAATGGACAACAACACTTAGGCTTCTACTTCCAGCTTTTACATACTATATACATTTGACAGACACAGTATATTTTACATTAGTTATCTTGTTGTTTATTAGTCCCATCCTTCAGCTCCACTCAACACCTCCCGTCTATCTCTTAACACCATCCATATTGGATTTCTATTTGCCATATATTTTTCTACCGTGCTGTGATGTTTTACAAAAGTTCTGAACCTTTTCTATTCTCATAGTTTCTACAGTTTGTAAATGAAAGGTAAACACCTTTTGCTATGACCAGAGTTTGATGTTTTATTATCACCATGGTGATAAGAGCCCTTCTTCTTCTTCTCTGGTCCTCCTCTTCCTCCTCTTCCTCCTCATATCTTTCCCTCTGTTTAAAACAACAGTGGGAAACACGTTTTGAAATGGAGAACATGCTACTAGCCTACAATAAACTAGCTCCAATAACAACACTGATTTTAAAAACATTCTATTTGGGGAACCTCCACTACATTCCTGAGTCCTAAATGGTACCCTATTCCCTAGAGTCCTAAATGGTACCCTATTCCCTAGAGTCCTAAATGGTACCCTATTCCCTAGAGTCCTAAATGGTACCCTATTCCCTAGAGTCCTAAATGGTACCCTATTCCCTAGAGTCCTAAATGGTACCCTATTCCCTAGAGTCCTAAATGGTACCCTATTCCCTAGAGTCCTAAATGGTACCCTATTCCCTAGACGGACTATAAAAGGGAAAAGGGAGTCATTTGAGACGCAGTCGATTTTATCTTCCTGACCAGACTCACCTGCTCCGGCGGGGGCTGTTGCGTCAGTAAAGACGTCCTCCCTGCTCTCACCTGCTCCGGCGGGGGCTGTTGCGTCAGTAAAGACGTCCTCCCTGCTCTCACCTGCTCCGGCGGGGGCTGTTGCGTCAGTAAAGACGTCCTCCCTGCTCTCCTTCCAGCCTGTCAGGTGTAGCAGGTCACCGTGTGACGCCGTCTCTACGTAACGACTGTAGTTCCTGATCATGCTGTGGGCCCGGGCACTACCCACAAACACCTGACAATCACAATCAAACATTTATTTTATAAAATGTACCTTTTTACATCAGCAGTTTTTCACAAACTGCTTTAGAGATACCCAGCCCGAAACCCCCAAAGAGCCAGCAATGCAGAGGCTGGCAGAAGGACAGTGGCTAGTGACAACTCCCTAGAAGGCAGGAAACCTAGGAAGAAACCTAGAGAGGAACCAGGCCCAGACGGGTGACCGGAATCGGCTTTACTCACCAAGTACGTTTCCATGTAACCATGGTGACATGGTGTCGAAAACAATAAACAGAATATACAGACAGAAGAATTTACACATAGGCTGTGTCCCCTATCAGCCCTGGTCACATAGGCTGTGTCCCCTATCAGCCCTGGTCACATACAGTGAGGGGAAGAAAGTATTTGATCCCCTGCTGATTTTGTACATTTGCCCACTGACAAAGAACTGATCAGTCTATCATTTTAATGGTAGGTTTATTTGAACAGTGAGAGACAGAATAACAACAAAAAAATCCAGAAAAACGAATGTCAAAAATGTTATAAATTGATTTGCATTTTAATGAAGGAAATAAGTATTTGACCCCTCTGCAAAACATGACTTAGTACTTGGTGGCAAAACCCTTGTTGGCAATCACAGAGGTCAGACAGTTCTTGTAGCCCTGGCTGAGGGAAGGAGGTTCTCACCCAAGATTTGACAGTACATGGCCCCGTCCATCGTCCCTTTGATGCGGTGAAGTTGTCCTGTCCCCTTAGCAGAAAAACACCCCCAAAGCATAATGTTTCCACCTCCATGTTTGACGGTGGGGATGGTGTTCTTGGGGTCATAGGCAGCATTCCTCCTCCTCCAAACACGGCGAGTTGAGTTGATTCCAAAGAGTTCGATTTTGGTCTCATCTGACCACAACACTTTCACCCAGTTCTCCTCTGAATCATTCAGATGTTCATTGGCAAACTTCAGACGGCCCTGTATATGTGCTTTCTTGAGCAGGGGGACCTTGCGGGCGCTGCAGGATTTCAGTCCTTCACGGCGTAGTGTGTTACCAATTGTTTTCTTGGTGACTATGGTCCCAGCTGCCTTGAGATCATTGACAAGATCCTCCCGTGTAGTTCTGGGCTGATTCCTCACCGTTCTCATGATCATTGCAACTCCACGAGGTGAGATCTTGCATGGAGCCCCAGGCCGAGGGAGATTGACAGTTATTTTGTGTTTCTTCCATTTGCGAATAATCGCATCAACTGTTGTCACCTTTTCACCAATCTGCTTGGCGATGGTCTTGTAGCCCATTCCAGCCTTGTGTAGGTCTACGATCTTGTCCCTGTATAAATCTCAGCTCGTTACCTGTATAAAAGACACCCGGGAGCCAGAAATCTTTCTGATTGAGAGGGGGTCAAATACTTATTTCCCTCATTAAAATGCAAATCAATTTATAACATTTTTGACATGCGTTTTTCTGGATTTTTTTGTTGTTATTCTGTCTCACTGTTCAAATAAACCTACCATTAAAATTATAGACTGATCATTTCTTTGTCAGTGGGCAAACGTACAAAATCAGCAGGGGATCAAATACTTTTTTCCCTCACTGTAGTCTGTCTCCCCCATCAGCCCTGGTCACATAGGCTGTCTCCCCTATCAGCCCTGGTCACAGGCTGTGTCCCCTATCAGCCCTGGTCACAGGCTGTGTCCCCCATCAGCCCTGGTCAAAGTAGGCTGTGTCCCCCATCAGCCCTGGTCACAGGATGTGTCCCCTATCAGCCCTGGTCAAAGTAGGCTGTGTCCCCCATCAGCCCTGGTCACAGGCTGTGTCCCCTATCAGCCTGGTCACAGGCTGTGTCCCCTATCAGCCTGGTCACAGTAGTCTGTGTCCCCCATCAGCCCTGGTCACAGTAGTCTGTGTCCCCCATCAGCCCTGGTCACAGTAGTCGGTGTCCCCTATCAGCCTGGTCACAGTAGGCTGTGTCCCCTATCAGCCCTGGTCACAGTAGTCGGTGTCCCCTATCAGCCCTGGTCACATAGGCTGTGTCCCCCATCAGCCCTGGTCATAGTCTGTGTCCCCTATCAGCCCTGGTCAAAGTAGTCCACTATATCAGAAGGACTAGGGTGCCATTTGGGACACATCCATAATGTCCATGGATCTTTCTAGAAACGAGGGAACCAGCGAGGGACAACTTGTTACAGCTGTCGTTGATAAGTAATTGATAATAATCTGTCAATTTTTTTCATGTCATTACATTAAGATATTCGAGGGTAACATAGCTACAGTCCCTTCAGAAAGTGTTCATACCCCTTGACTTATTCCACATTTTGTTGTGTTACAGCCTGAATTAAAAATTGATTAAATTGAGTTTTTTTTTCTCACACCCATCTACACACAAATACTCCATAATGACAAAGTGAAAACATGGTTTTAGAAATGTTTGCAAATGTATTGAAAATGAAATAAAGAAAATATATAATTTACGTAAGTATTCACACCCCTCAGTCAATACATGTTAGAATCACCTGTTATCTTTATACGACCTGAAGAAGGAGCATCCTGTTGTCTGTAAGGTTGCTCTGTTTCAAGTTGCCCTTTTGTAATATAACCAGTCCGTTTTATAACATGTTTCTAAACTGTCCTGTTCTATCTTTCTGTGAAACGATCTTTAATGGTTCCTGTTATCCCAGGATGTGTGGGGGAGTGGACATGTCCCTGGTATGATCCGTCTTTCTCTGGGCCTACTATCTGTGGTGATGAGCAGAAGTACCGGACTCATTCCAAGGGCATGTGAAACAACCCCACCCATCCTGGGTCTGTATAAATGTCTGTGAGAACAAAGAGCGAGTCGAATTCGTTTTTTTCCCTTGCATGCATGCTTGTAATAAAGCTTTTTGTATATTGAGATCGGACTTCCCCGGATCGCTGCAGCAGGACTCGAACCCGTATCGCCCGTATCGCCCGCTGGGAACCAGAGAACTGCTCCTGGCCAATGATACAAAAGCTCAATTTAATCCATTTTAAAATTCAGGCTGTAACACAACAAAATGTGGAAAAAGTCAAGGGGTATGAATACTTTCTGAAGGCAAGGCACTCAATAAAATTCACGAGTTGATTTAAAACCTACAGTATGTTTAACCCTATCTCATGGTTGGCGTCTTGACGGATTTGTCCAAAATCGTGTGAAATAAAACGTTACTTTTCTGTCCCTGCATGTAAGGCAGTGTAGGTTGTCATTATATCATATATTAAGCATTAATCAGTTAAATTAGACATTCAACTTGAACCCGGTAAGAATCCTGTAAAATAACACATTTCACTGCACCTATCCAGTGTATGTGTCAATAAGAAATACAAATAAAATGTAGTTCAGTCCCTGAATGTCCTTGAATTGGACTTTCCAATGTCTGTATGAACCATGCTTAAAGGATGTATAGTCCTAGACCTGTTGTTGTAAAGGTGGAGTTATGGCCCAATTTCCTCTTAAGTACACATATGGAACTGCATGAAAATCCTTTTGTATTTTTCTTACAAACCATTTTGAGATGTTGATCCCAATGTCACACATTGGCCCATTATTTATAGAAAGACCCTCATACCTGAGCCCTCTGGAGCAGGGGGACATCCCCCAGGTCACAGGCGATCTCGTACCCCCGCTCGAAGTACCTACAGCCTTTTATGTACTGACCCTGGAGAGAGAGAGAGAGAGAGAGAGAGAGAGAGAGAGAGAGAGAGAGAGAGAGAGAGAGAGAGAGCCTATTAGTTATGAAGCGTATAGAAGGGGATGATGCTTAATTTGAAAAGTGGAATAAATGCATGTTGTGAAATTGTAAAATGTCAATCCATCTCTCTGAATTTGTATTTAGTCCCCTCCCTCCCTCCCTCCCCCCCTCCCTCCCTCCCCCCCTCCCTCCCTCCCCTCCCTCCCTCCCCCCCTCCCCCCCTCCCTCCCTCCCCCCCTCCCCCCCTCTTACTCTAGAGTTGAAGATGACTCCTAGATACATGCATGCTTCCTCTAGGTTGAGGTGTTGGTTGTTGCTCTGGGAAACCTCTGCAAACTTCTCCAGATACTGGACCGTCTCACTCAGCTTCCCCTCACTAGGACACGAACACACACACACACACACACACACACACACACACACACACACACACACACACACACACACACACACACACACACAGACACAGACACAGACACAGACACAGACACACACACACACACAGACACACACACACACACACACACAATTGACATGAACTGTATAGGAACCTTCCAACGACACAAAATGTCAGGTGTGTGTGTGTGCGCCCCCCGTGTCCCTGTGTGTGTCCATCTGTCCTTCAGTGTGTCTGTGTGTCCCTGTGTGTCCGTCTGTCCTTCAGTGTGTCTGTGTGTCCCTGTGTGTGTCCATCTGTCCTTCTGTGTGTCTGTGTGTCCCTGTGTCCATCTGTCCTTCAGTGTGTCTGTGTGTCCCTCTGTCCTTCAGTGTGTCTGTGTGTCCCTGTGTCCGTCTGTCCTTCAGTGTGTCTGTGTGTCCCTGTGTCCGTCTGTCCTTCAGTGTGTCTGTGTGTCCCTGTGTCCGTCCGTCCTTCAGTGTGTGTCCATCTGTCCTTCAGTGTGTGTCCATCTGTCCTTCAGTGTGTGTCCATCTGTCCTTCAGTGTGTCTGTGTGTCCTTCAGTGTGTGTCCATCTGTCCTTCAGTGTGTGTCCATCTGTCCTTCAGTGTGTGTCCATCTGTCCTTCAGTGTGTCTGTGTGTCCCTGTGTGTGTCCATCTGTCCTTCAGTGTGTGTCCATCTGTCCTTCAGTGTGTGTCCATCTGTCCTTCAGTGTGTCTGTGTGTCCCTGTGTGTGTCCATCTGTCCTTCAGTGTGTCTGTGTGTCCCTGTGTCCGTCCGTCCTTCAGTGTGTCTGTGTGTCCCTGTGTGTGTCCATCTGTCCTTCAGTGTGTGTGTCCGTCTGTCCTTCAGTGTGTCTGTGTGTCCTTCAGTGTGTGTCCATCTGTCCTTCAGTGTGTGTCCATCTGTCCTTCAGTGTGTCTGTGTGTCCCTGTGTGTGTCCATCTGTCCTTCAGTGTGTGTCCATCTGTCCTTCAGTGTGTCTGTGTGTCCCTGTGTCCGTCCGTCCTTCAGTGTGTCTGTGTGTCCCTGTGTGTGTCCATCTGTCCTTCAGTGTGTGTGTCCGTCTGTCCTTCAGTGTGTCTGTGTGTCCTTCAGTGTGTGTGCATCTGTCCTTCAGTGTGTGTCCATCTGTCCTTCAGTGTGTGTCCATCTGTCCTTCAGTGTGTCTGTGTGTCCCTGTGTGTGTCCATCTGTCCTTCAGTGTGTGTCCATCTGTCCTTCAGTGTGTGTCCATCTGTCCTTCAGTGTGTCTGTGTGTCCCTGTGTGTGTCCGTCCGTCCTTCAGTGTGTCTGTGTGTCCCTGTGTGTGTCCATCTGTCCTTCAGTGTGTGTGTCCGTCTGTCCTTCAGTGTGTCTGTGTGTCCATGTGTGTGTAAAATAGTGCTGAGCGATTAGTGCTTTTTGAAGTCGGTTCGGTTAGATTATTAATAAATAATCACAGTTTTAGATTTTGGTTTCGAATGTGTGATGCTCCTAATCTCAGCTCGTTACCTGTATAAAAGACACCTGGGAGCCAGAAATCTTTCGGATTGAGAGGGGGTCAAATACTTATTTCCCTCATTAAAATGCAAATCAATTTATAACATTTTTGACATGCGTTTTTCTGGATTTTTTTGTTGTTATTCTGTCTCTCACTGTTCAAATAAACCTACCATTAAAATTATAGACTGATCATTTCTTTGTCAGTGGGCAAACGTACAAAATCAGCAGGGGATCAAATACTTTTTTTCCCTCACTGTATGTGGTCTGTGCGTATCTTACCTAACGTAGCAGGCGTAAAAGTGTATCCTTCCAGAGATCTGTATATAATGATGAGATGCTCATGTCTCCGCTCTAACAATGGGAGTTGTTGTCCCAAACGTGGGAAGGCAGGCGACAAGCTTAGGTCCAAAATAAGTCCATAGAAACGCATTGGGCTTATTTTGGACAGATTTTGGAGAGAGTGAAACCTCTCGCTTCGCCTCTTCCTCTCTGATCCGTCTGAGCCCCAAAAAACTGACGCAATGGATTATGGTCATTGTAGTTAATTACCACGTTTCGGCGCTGAACTAGGTTGAATATTTGCTTACTGAAAACTACAACTCCCTTCAGCCCAGCGTCCCACATAGTTCTTGACTTGATTTCTCTCCTGAATGATTTGATTTCCCTCTAGAGAAACGGCGGGTTGGGCTCACAAAAAATTGAATTCAAAGCAATTGAACCGACAATTGATTAATTAGTTGATTGAATAAACCGACTGGTTAATGGCTCAGCCCTACTCATCTACCTCTCCAGTGACTTGGCTATGGCTTTATAAGCCTTCCCCAGTCCTCCTGCGTCCCCCAGAGCTCTAGAGATCTCCATGTACATGTTCAGGAAGCGCTTGGCTGTCACCTGAAATGATTAGACTTTATTAGGGAAAATAATACACCAGATGTGCATTTGATCCCAGAGGACAGATCCCAGAGGACAGATCCCAGAGGATAGATCCCAGAGGACAGATCCCAGAGGACAGATCCCAGAGGATAGATCCCAGAGGACAGATCCCAGAGGATAGATCCCAAAGGACAGATCCCAGAGGACAGATCCCAGAGGACAGATCCCAGAGGACAGATCCCAGAGGATAGATCCCAGAGGACAGATCCCAGAGGACAGATCCCAGAGGATAGCACTTCTAATTAAAACACTTGTTTCCAAAGTGGTCCTCCTGGTAATAGTAAAAACTAACATCTAATGATCTAATGATTAAAAGACAAAGTAACAAAACAAAAACATTTCATTCATTTAGAGCAGTGGTTCCCAACTCCAGTCCTCCAGTACCCCCAACAGC
>NC_140026.1:1769430-1781930 GCF_964263955.1 Coregonus lavaretus | reverse complement strand
ACACCGACCTCCACTGGATACCGTACTTATACATCTAGGACTTTCTACAGGTAAATACACCTGACAGGTAGATTAGCAGGTAGAGTGGGCAACTTTGGAACATTCAGGGACGTGTGGTCGAATCTCGTTGAAGGTACACTCTTATGAAAATAGTTTTATGTGAAACCAGACTTTCTGCACCGTTGTTCAAATAATTAGTTTTATTTAGTATAGTATAAGCTTCTGTCTTGAGAATCCTAAATAATGCCATAGATTCAGTTTTAGAACAATAGTCAAAGTTGAAGGCAAAGAAACGAAGCATGATGTGAACCTGGTTGGTATTCCAACTGATTATAGGCTACTAACCTGGCAATCCAACTGATTATAGGCTACTAACCTGGCAATCCAACTGATTATAGGCTACTAACCTGGCAATCCAACTGATTATAGGCTACTAACCTGGCAATCCAACTGATTATAGGCTACTAACCTGGCAACCCAACTGATTATAGGCTACTAACCTGGCAATCCAACTGATTATAGGCTACTAACCTGGCAATCCAACTGATTATAGGCTACTAACCTGGCAATCCAACTGATTATAGGCTACTAACCTGGCAATCCAACTGATTATAGGCTACTAACCTGACAATCCAACTGATTATAGGCTACTAACCTGGCAACCCAACTGATTATAGGCTACTAACCTGGCAATCCAACTGATTATAGGCTACTAACCTGGCAACCCAACTGATTATAGGCTACTAACCTGGCAATCCAACTGATTATAGGCTACTAACCTGGCAATCCAACTGATTATAGGCTACTAACCTGGCAATCCAACTGATTATAGGCTACTAACCTGGCAATCCAACTGATTATAGGCTACTAACCTGGCAACCCAACTGATTATAGGCTACTAACCTGGCAATCCAACTGATTATAGGCTACTAACCTGGCAATCCAACTGATTATAGGCTACTAACCTGGCAATCCAACTGATTATAGGCTACTAACCTGGAAACCCAACTGATTATAGGCTACTAACCAGGCAATCCAACTGATTATAGGCTACTAACCTGGCAACCCAACTGATTATAGGCTACTAACCAGGCAATCCGACTGATTATAGGCTACTAACCTGGCAATCCAACTGATTATAGGCTACTAACCTGGCAATCCAACTGATTATAGGCTACTAACCTGGCAATCCAACTGATTATAGGCTACTAACCTGGCAATCCAACTGATTATAGGCTACTAACCTGGCAACCCAACTGATTATAGGCTACTAACCAGGCAATCCAACTGATTATAGGCTACTAACCTGGCAATCCAACTGATTATAGGCTACTAACCTGGCAACCCAACTGATTATAGGCTACTAACCAGGCAATCCAACTGATTATAGGCTACTAACCTGGCAATCCAACTGATTATAGGCTACTAACCTGGCAATCCAACTGATTATAGGCTACTAACCTGGCAATCCAACTGATTATAGGCTACTAACCTGGCAATCCAACTGATTATAGGCTACTAACCTGGCAATCCAACTGATTATAGGCTACTAACCTGGCAACCCAACTGATTATAGGCTACTAACCTGGCAATCCAACTGATTATAGGCTACTAACCTGGCAATCCAACTGATTATAGGCTACTAACCTGGCAATCCAACTGATTATAGGCTACTAACCTGGCAATCCAACTGATTATAGGCTACTAACCTGGCAATCCAACTGATTATAGGCTACTAACCTGGCAATCCAACTGATTATAGGCTACTAACCTGGCAACCCAACTGATTATAGGCTATTAAAACCAACGGTTTACCGCTGCGCCATGGAGTTTTCACAAAATCAGTAGAGGACAAAAAACTATCTGCTAATCGCACGTTGCTATTTATCGCTGACCAGCAGATGTCACTAATGTGCACTGTAACCGGATAATGAAGCTCAGAGAAATTAACCTAGTTTTGACACAATTGGCTGAAAAGACTCAATGCTTCAGGAAGCTTTGTTTTCCCATCACTACCTTTAGCTGGGGGCATTCATGGACAGACAGAGAAACAGGGCTTTGAAGGGAAGCAGCCAGTCACCCAGCATTGGTTTGTGGTGACCTCTACTGGTGAACATGTAAACTGCACTGAATTGAGCTGAGCAGCAAAGTGCATTAATTGACCTGCACACATAATAAACAAATGAATTGACTTACAGGGCGATTTCATCCTTGGAAACGGTCGGGGTCTGGCTTCTTGCAGGTTGAGACGGTTCAGTTTCCTTACCCCTTTTCTGCATCCTAAAATCATGTGTAGGCCTTGATTGGTCAAGATAGTTCTCTGATATGATTTTCAAAGTGTAATAATATCAACTAACTACTTTATTATAGATGGGTAATGTCTGTAATATCAGCTAACTACTTTAAAACCAACATGTGCACAACCATGGGGCAAAACAGACTATATTTAATCTACAATGTTTATTAAAAACAGAAATTAATTTGCACACATAAGCACTTGTTGTCTCTCAAATACATCATTATAGTTTTTTGGCTAGCTAGGTAGCTAGTGAATTTGAGCCATGTTAGCATAGACGCGACATCAGTCAAAACCCCTCAAAACAAGACATAGTATCAAGAACAGCTATGGTGCCTCCATCCTACTAAACTACACTGTAGCAGTTACAGATCCATACAGCTATGGTGCCTCCATCCTACTAAACTACACTGTAGTTACAGATCCATACAGCTATGGAGCCTCCATCCTACTAAACTACACTGTAGCAGTTACAGATCCATACAGCTATGGTGCCTCCATCCTACTAAACTACACTGTAGCAGTTACAGATCCATACAGCTATGGTGCCGCCATCCTACTAAACTACACTGTAGCAGTTACAGATCCATACAGCTATGGGGCCTCCATCCTACTAAACTACACTGTAGCAGTTACAGATCCATACAGCTATGGGGCCTCCATCCTACTAAACTACACTGTAGCAGTTACAGATCCATACAGCTATGGAGCCTCCATCCTACTAAACTACACTGTAGCAGTTACAGATCCATACAGCTATGGAGCCTCCATCCTACTAAACTACACTGCAGCAGTTACAGATCCATACAGCTATGGAGCCTCCATCCTACTAAACTACACTGTAGCAGTTACAGATCCATACAGCTATGGTGCCTCCATCCTACTAAACTACACTGTAGCAGTTACAGATCCATACAGCTATGGGGCCTCCATCCTACTAAACTACACTGTAGCAGTTACAGATCCATACAGCTATGGGGCCTCCATCCTACTAAACTACACTGTAGCAGTTACAGATCCATACAGCTATGGTGCCTCCATCCTACTAAACTACACTGTAGCAGTTACAGATCCATACAGCTATGGGGCCTCCATCCTACTAAACTACATTGTAGCAGTTACAGATCCATACAGCTATGGGGCCTCCATCCTACTAAACTACACTGTAGCAGTTACAGATCCATACAGCTATGGGGCCTCCATCCTACTAAACTACACTGTAGCAGTTACAGATCCATACAGCTATGGGGCCTCCATCCTACTAAACTACACTGTAGCAGTTACAGATCCATACAGCTATGGGGCCTCCATCCTACTAAACTACACTGTAGCAGTTACAGATCCATACAGCTATGGTTCCTCCATCCTACTAAACTACACTGTAGCAGTTACAGATCCATACAGCTA
The DNA here is from genome assembly GCF_964263955.1 of Coregonus lavaretus. Classification (NCBI taxonomy): domain Eukaryota; kingdom Metazoa; phylum Chordata; class Actinopteri; order Salmoniformes; family Salmonidae; genus Coregonus; species Coregonus lavaretus. The sequence continues at coordinate 1,778,227 of NC_140026.1, read as the reverse complement.
TGGGGCCTCCATCCTACTAAACTACACTGTAGCAGTTACAGATCCATACAGCTATGGTGCCTCCATCCTACTAAACTGTAGCAGTTACAGATCCATACAGCTATGGTGCCTCCATCCTACTAAACTACACTGTAGCAGATACAGATCCATACAGCTATGGTGCCTCCATCCTACTAAACTACACTGTAGCAGTTACAGATCCATACAGCTATGGTGCCTCCATCCTACTAAACTACACTGTAGCAGTTACAGATCCATACAGCTATGGTGACTCCATCCTACTAAACTACACTGTAGCAGTTACAGATCCATACAGCTATGGGGCCTCCATCCTACTAAACTACACTGTAGCAGTTACAGATCCATACAGCTATGGGGCCTCCATCCTACTAAACTACACTGTAGCAGTTACAGATCCATACAGCTATGGTGCCTCCATCCTACTAAACTACACTGTAGCAGTTACAGATCCATACAGCTATGGGGCCTCCATCCTACTAAACTACACTGTAGCAGTTACAGATCCATACAGCTATGGGGCCTCCATCCTACTAAACTACATTGTAGCAGTTACAGATCCATACAGCTATGGGGCCTCCATCCTACTAAACTACACTGTAGCAGTTACAGATCCATACAGCTATGGGGCCTCCATCCTACTAAACTACACTGTAGCAGTTACAGATCCATACAGCTATGGGGCCTCCATCCTACTAAACTACACTGTAGCAGTTACAGATCCATACAGCTATGGGGCCTCCATCCTACTAAACTACACTGTAGCAGTTACAGATCCATACAGCTATGGTTCCTCCATCCTACTAAACTACACTGTAGCAGTTACAGATCCATACAGCTATGGGGCCTCCATCCTACTAAACTACACTGTAGCAGTTACAGATCCATACAGCTATGGTGCCTCCATCCTACTAAACTGTAGCAGTTACAGATCCATACAGCTATGGTGCCTCCATCCTACTAAACTACACTGTAGCAGATACAGATCCATACAGCTATGGTGCCTCCATCCTACTAAACTACACTGTAGCAGTTACAGATCCATACAGCTATGGTGCCTCCATCCTACTAAACTACACTGTAGCAGTTACAGATCCATACAGCTATGGTGCCTCCATCCTACTAAACTACACTGTAGCAGTTACAGATCCATACAGCTATGGAGCCTCCATCCTACTAAACTACACTGTAGCAGTTACAGATCCATACAGCTATGGAGCCTCCATCCTACTAAACTGTAGCAGTTACAGATCCATACAGCTATGGGGCCTCCATCCTACTAAACTACACTGTAGCAGTTACAGATCCATACAGCTATGGAGCCTCCATCCTACTAAACTGTAGCAGTTACAGATCCATACAGCTATGGGGCCTCCATCCTACTAAACTACACTGTAGCAGTTACAGATCCATACAGCTATGGAGCCTCCATCCTACTAAACTACACTGTAGCAGTTACAGATCCATACAGCTATGGAGCCTCCATCCTACTAAACTGTAGCAGTTACAGATCCATACAGCTATGGGGCCTCCATCCTACTAAACTACACTGTAGCAGTTACAGATCCATACAGCTATGGAGCCGCCATCCTACTAAACTACACTGTAGCAGTTACAGATCCATACAGCTATGGGGCCTCCATCCTACTAAACTACACTGTAGCAGTTACAGATCCATACAGCTATGGGGCCTCCATCCTACTAAACTCCACTGTAGCAGTTACAGATCCATACAGCTATGGAGCCTCCATCCTACTAAACTCCACTGTAGCAGTTACAGATCCATACAGCTATGGTGCCTCCATCCTACTAAACTACACTGTAGCAGTTACAGATCCATACAGCTATGGGGCCTCCATCCTACTAAACTACACTGTAGCAGTTACAGATCCATACAGCTATGGTGCCTCCATCCTACTAAACTACACTGTAGCAGTTACAGATCCATACAGCTATGGGGCCTCCATCCTACTAAACTACACTGTAGCAGTTACAGATCCATACAGCTATGGAGCCTCCATCCTACTAAACGACACTGTAGCAGTTACAGATCCATACAGCTATGGAGCCTCCATCCTACTAAACTACACTGTAGCAGTTACAGATCCATACAGCTATGGTGCCTCCAGCCTACTAAACTACACAGCAGTTACAGATCCATACAGCTATGGGGCCTCCATCCTACTAAACTACACTGTAGCAGTTACAGATCCATACAGCTATGGGGCCTCCATCCTACTAAACTACACTGTAGCAGTTACAGATCCATACAGCTATGGGGCCTCCATCCTACTAAACTACACTGTAGCAGTTACAGATCCATACAGCTATGGAGCCTCCATCCTACTAAACTACACTGTAGCAGTTACAGATCCATACAGCTATGGGGCCTCCATCCTACTAAACTACACTGTAGCAGTTACAGATCCATACAGCTATGGGGCCTCCATCCTACTAAACTACACTGTAGCAGTTACAGATCCATACAGCTATGGGGCCTCCATCCTACTAAACTACACTGTAGCAGTTACAGATCCATACAGCTATGGGGCCTCCATCCTACTAAACTACACTGTAGCAGTTACAGATCCATACAGCTATGGAGCCTCCATCCTACTAAACTACACTGTAGCAGTTACAGATCCATACAGCTATGGGGCCTCCATCCTACTAAACTACACTGTAGCAGTTACAGATCCATACAGCTATGGTGCCTCCATCCTACTAAACTACACTGTAGCAGTTACAGATCCATACAGCTATGGGGCCTCCATCCTACTAAACTACACTGTAGCAGTTACAGATCCATACAGCTATGGAGCCTCCATCCTACTAAACTACACTGCAGCAGTTACAGATCCATACAGCTATGGAGCCTCCATCCTACTAAACTACACTGTAGCAGTTACAGATCCATACAGCTATGGGGCCTCCATCCTACTAAACTACACTGTAGCAGTTACAGATCCATACAGCTATGGGGCCTCCATCCTACTAAACTACACTGTAGCAGTTACAGATCCATACAGCTATGGGGCCTCCATCCTACTAAACTACACTGTAGCAGTTACAGATCCATACAGCTATGGTGCCTCCATCCTACTAAACTACACTGTAGCAGTTACAGATCCATACAGCTATGGAGCCTCCATCCTACTAAACTGCAGCAGTTACAGATCCATACAGCTATGGGGCCTCCATCCTACTAAACTACACTGTAGCAGTTACAGATCCATACAGCTATGGAGCCTCCATCCTACTAAACTAAACTGTAGCAGTTACAGATCCATACAGCTATGGGGCCTCCATCCTACTAAACTACACTGTAGCAGTTACAGATCCATACAGCTATGGTGCCTCCATCCTACTAAACTACACTGTAGCAGTTACAGATCCATACGGCTATGGGGCCTCCATCCTACTAAACTACACTGTAGCAGTTACAGATCCATACAGCTATGGAGCCTCCATCCTACTAAACTACACTGTAGCAGTTACAGATCCATACAGCTATGGGGCCTCCATCCTACTAAACTACACTGTAGCAGTTACAGATCCATACAGCTATGGGGCCTCCATCCTACTAAACTACACTGTAGCAGTTACAGATCCATACAGCTATGGAGCCTCCATCCTACTAAACTACACTGTAGCAGTTACAGATCCATACAGCTATGGAGCCTCCATCCTACTAAACTACACTGTAGCAGTTACAGATCCATACAGCTATGGGGCCTCCATCCTACTAAACTACACTGCAGCAGTTACAGATCCATACAGCTATGGAGCCTCCATCCTACTAAACTACACTGTAGCAGGTACAGATCCATACAGCTATGGAGCCTCCATCCTACTAAACTACACTGTAGCAGTTACAGATCCATACAGCTATGGTGCCTCCATCCTACTAAACTACACTGTAGCAGTTACAGATCCATACAGCTATGGTGCCTCCATCCTACTAAACTACACTGTAGCAGTTACAGATCCATACAGCTATGGGGCCTCCATCCTACTAAACTACACTGTAGCAGTTACAGATCCATACAGCTATGGTGCCTCCATCCTACTAAACTACACTGTAGCAGTTACAGATCCATACAGCTATGGAGCCTCCATCCTACTAAACTACACTGTAGCAGTTACAGATCCATACAGCTATGGAGCCTCCATCCTACTAAACTACACTGTAGCAGTTACAGATCCATACAGCTATGGTGCCTCCATCCTACTAAACTACACTGTAGCAGTTACAGATCCATACAGCTATGGGGCCTCCATCCTACTAAACTACACTGTAGCAGTTACAGATCCATACAGCTATGGGGCCTCCATCCTACTAAACTACACTGTAGCAGTTACAGATCCATACAGCTATGGGGCCTCCATCCTACTAAACTACACTGTAGCAGTTACAGATCCATACAGCTATGGGGCCTCCATCCTACTAAACTCCACTGTAGCAGTTACAGATCCATACAGCTATGGTGCCTCCATCCTACTAAACTACACTGTAGCAGTTACAGATCCATACAGCTATGGGGCCTCCATCCTACTAAACTACACTGTAGCAGTTACAGATCCATACAGCTATGGAGCCTCCATCCTACTAAACTAAATAATAATAATACTGGCCCCCCATGGGAATCGAACCCACAACCCTGGCGTTGTAAACGCCATGCTCTATCAACTGAGCTACATCCCTGCCGGCCATTCCCTCCCCTACCCTGGACGATGCTGGGCCAATTATGCGCCGCCCCATGGGTCTCCCGGAGCCTATAAACTGGTTACCAACGAAATTAGAGCAGTAAAAATATTTTTTGGGGTCATACCCGTGGTATTTGGTCTGATATACCACGACTGTCAGCCAATCAGCATTCAGGGCTCGAACCACCTAGTTTATGATATCGATTATAGTCTAGGCAGCTGACCGCTCTGCCAATAGTGGCCACTAGATCTGCTCTGACGGCCACCGAGGCTATATCGATTACAGCAAGCGTCAAACTTTCGCTGCGACTCTTTATTGTTTTATTATAGTTAGGCCTACTTGTGTATTTGAGGGTACAAACACGAGACAAATAAATAAATAAAAGGTTTCATTCTTATATCGACCCACCTGGACCATGGACTGGTCAGCTCTTGGGCAGGTGAGCGTTTCTCCAGTTTGTTGATGTCTGGTAGGAAGGTCACTTTTTGCCGCGGTGGGAATGCTGCACTCATCCTCTCAAGTTAATTTGCCAAAGTATGAAAACGTGATTTATCCAATCAATTATCTATTTGAAATGAGACCGTTTTGCATTATAAGTCGGCCTTGAAACCTAAGCTGTCAACGATGTTGTAAAGTAGTTTGGGACACTTTTCAAAAGTTATGATCAAGCCTGCGTTTCTCTGTGTGTTTGTCAAGCGACCAGCCGAGGCAGTCGCTATAGCAACACTTCCGGGCACGCAAGGACAGTTCTACACTTTCGGCCTCGTTCCTGCTTCTTCTTCTTCTTCTTCTTCTTCTTCTTCAATGAGGTTTAATGGCGGTTGGCATCCAATTTGTTGCATTACCGCCACCTACTAGACTGGAGTACAACTCCCTTATCTTTTCTTGAAAATTAAAATAAAACAAAGCAAAGAAATATCCTACCATCTACACTCACAACTTCAAACCTACTACTAATAATTAACCCCACCCTTCTCCACTATTTAAATATACTCACTCCTACCTCATACCCTCAACCTGAAATGATGGGGCATCACCACTTAACACTCCCTGTAACATTTACATTTTAGTCATTTAGCAGACGCTCTTATCCAGAGCGACTTACAGTTAGTGAGTGCATACATTTTTCATACTGGCCCCCCGTGGGAATCGAACCCACAACCCTGGCGTTGCAAGCGCCATGCTCTACCAACTGCTGTCAGGTCTCACACACCCAAATACCTCTCTGCAGCTGCCACCACAACCTCAATTTTCTTCGATTTGCGTTCCATCACTGCAGTACAATTAATAACCATTGCTATAAACGCTAAAAAAAAACAATCTTACTGAAACATATATCACTTGCTTGCCTATCTCACTGTACTGGTACATACAGTGGGGGAAAAAAGTATTTAGTCAGCCACCAATTGTGCAAGTTCTCCCACTTAAAAAGATGAGAGAGGCCTGTAATTTTCATTATAGGTACACGTCAACTATGACAGACAAATTGAGATTTTTTTTCTCCAGAAAATCACATTGTAGGATTTTTAATGAATTTATTTGCAAATTATGGTGGAAAATAAGTATTTGGTCACCTACAAACAAGCAAGATTTCTGGCTCTCACAGACCTGTAACTTCTTCTTTAAGACGCTCCTCTGTCCTCCACTCGTTAGCTGTATTAATGGCACCTGTTTGAACTTGTTATCAGTATAAAAGACACCTGTCCAAAACCTCAAACAGTCACACTCCAAACTCCAGTATGGCCAAGACCAAAGAGCTGTCAAAGGACACCAGAAACAAAATTGTAGACCTGCACCAGGCTGGGAAGACTGAATCTGCAATAGGTAAGCAGCTTGGTTTGAAGAAATCAACTGTGGGAACAATTATTAGGAAATGGAAGACATACAAGACCACTGATAATCTCCCTCGATCTGGGGCTCCACGCAAGATCTCACCCCGTGGGGTCAAAATGATCACAAGAACGGTGAGCAAAAATCCCAGAACCACACGGGGGGACCTAGTGAATGACCTGCAGAGAGCTGGGACCAAAGTAACAAAGCCTACCATCAGTAACACACTACGCCACCAGGGACTCAAATCCTGCAGTGCCAGACGTGTCCCCCTGCTTAAGCCAGTACATGTCCAGGCCCGTCTGAAGTTTGCTAGTGTGCATTTGGATGATCCAGAAGAGGATTGGGAGAATGTCATATGGTCAGATGAAACCAAAATATAACTTTTTGGTAAAAACTCAACTCGTCGTGTTTGGAGGACAAAGAATGCTGAGTTGCATCCAAAGAACACCATACCTACTGTGAAGCATGGGGGTGGAAACATCATGCTTTGGGGCTGTTTTTCTGCAAAGGGACCAGGACGACTGATACGTGTAAAGGAAAGAATGAATGGGGCCATGTATCGTGAGATTTTGAGTGAAAACCTCCTTCCATCAGCAAGGGCATTGAAGATGAAACGTGGCTGGGTCTTTCAGCATGACAATGATCCCAAACACACCGCCCGGGCAACGAAGGAGTGACTTCGTAAGAAGCATTTCAAGGTCCTGGAGTGGCCTAGCCAGTCTCCAGATCTCAACCCCATAGAAAATCTTTGGAGGGAGTTGAAAGTCCGTGTTGCCCAGCGACAGCCCCAAAACACCACTGCTCTAGAGGAGATCTGCATGGAGGAATGGGCCAAAATACCAGCAACAGTGTATGAAAACCTTGTGAAGAATTACAGAAAACGTTTGACCTGTGTCATTGCCAACAAAGGGTATATAACAAAGTATTGAGAAACTTTTGTTATTGACCAAATACTTATTTTCCACCATAATTTGCAAATAAATTCATTAAAAATCCTACAATGTGATTTTCAGGATTTTTTTTTCTCATTTTGTCTGTCATAGTTGACGTGTACCTATGATGAACATTACAGGCCTCTCTCATCTTTTTAAGTGGGAGAACTTGCACAATTGGTGGCTGACTAAATACTTTTTTCCCCCACTGTATCTCCTACTCTCACCACTCCTCCCCCTTGACTCCTCTTCCTTTAATTTCTTCACTGCCTCAGCATATGACAACTTCTTCTCTACTGTTACCCTGGAAACCTCAACCTGCCTCTCTCACACTGAACATGTCTGATCCCCAGCCCCATGGCCACCCCTACAATTAGCACATACCACCACTTTCCCCACTGCTTCACACTCCTTAGTCTCATGCTCTTCTGCACACTTCTCACACCTTGGAATCTCCCTCCTACATACTGCTGCCACATGCCCATAAGTTTGACACCTGTAACATCGCAACGTACTCGGCACATAAGCTCGCACAGGATAACTTATATATCCTAACTTCACTTTATCAGGCAAAGACTCAACTTCAAAACTCAAAAGAACAGACAATGACTCTTCCTGTTTCCCCACTATCGCCACCCTGTTTACGTCGCACCAAATGACGAGCATCACACACCGGGAATCTTCTCCTTCAGTTGATCCACTTTTACATTTACTGCTACCCCAGTAATCACTCCTCTCAATGGCGCCCTTTTCTTGAGAGCGAAACAATTCACAATTCTTTCCCCCATTTGTTTAACTCTAGAGATCCTGGTTCGAATCCAGGCTCTGTCGTAGCCGGCAGTGACCGGGAGACCCATGGGGCAGGGCGCACAATTGGCCCAGCGTCGTCCAGGGTAGGGGAGGGAATGGCCGGCAGGGATGTAGCTCAGTTGGTAGAGCATGGCGTTTGCAACGCCAGGGTTGTGGGTTTGATTCCCACGGGGGGCCAGTATGTAAAAATAATGTATGCACTCACTAACTGTAAGTCGCTCTGGATAAGAGCGTCTGCTAAATGACTAAAATGTAAATGTAAGCGCTTTGTCCCTCTGCCCAACAGAAACACAAACAATTATCACTAGACCACTTCTGGTTACCCTCACCGATTCCACAGCACCCAACTCTGTTTTCACCCACCCTGAAACCACAAATGGATCAGCCAAAAGGCAAGGGTCCACTTTTTCCACAAACTTCACTCCTACTGTCACAGACTCATTTTCATCCTGACCCTCTGTGCAAGCCTCTGGCTCCGAGTACTTCACCACACCTA
>NC_140026.1:1709830-1759830 GCF_964263955.1 Coregonus lavaretus | reverse complement strand
CTACTGCAGTATTAACTGTGTCTGTAGTTTCCTGTTGGTCCTGGACTACTGCAGTATTAACTGTGTCTGTAGTTTCCTGTTGGTCCTTGGACTACTGCAGTATTAAACTGTGTCTGTAGTTTCCTGTTGGTCCTGGACTATTGCATTATTAACTGTGTCTGTAGTTTCCTGTCGGTCCTGGACTACTGCAGTATTAACTGTGTCTGTAGTTTCCTGTTAGTCCTGGACTATTGCATTATTAACTGTGTCTGTAGTTTCCTGTTGGTCCTGGACTACTACAGTATTAACTGTGTCTGTAGTTTCCTGTTGGTCCTGGACTACTGCAGTATTAACTGTGTCTGTAGTTTCCTGTTAGTCCTGGACTACTGCAGTATTAACTGTGTCTGTAGTTTCCTGTTAGTCCTGGACTACTGCAATATTAACTGTGTCTGTAGTTTCCTGTTGGTCCTGGACTACTGCAGTATTAACTGTGTCTGTAGTTTCCTGTTGGTCCTGGACTACTGCAATATTAACTGTGTCTGTAGTTTCCTGTTGGTCCTGGACTACTGCAGTATTAACTGTGTCTGTAGTTTCCTGTTGGTCCTGGACTACTGCAATATTAACTGTGTCCTGTAGTTTCCTGTTGGTCCTGGACTACTGCAATATTAAACTGTGTCTGTAGGTTTCCTGTTGGTCCTGGACTACTGCAATATTAACTGTGTCTGTAGTTTCCTGTTAGTCCTGGACTACTGCAGTATTAACTGTGTCTGTGGTTGTGTCAGTGTTTCCTGTTGGTCCTGGACTACTGCAGTATTAACTGTGTCTGTAGTTTCCTGTTGGTCCTGGACTACTGCAGTATTAACTGTGTCTGTAGTTTCCTGTTGGTCCTGGACTACTGCAGTATTAACTGTGTCTGTAGTTTCCTGTTGGTCCTGGACTACTGCAGTATTAACTGTGTCTGTAGTTTCCTGTTGGTCCTGGACTACTTGCAATATTAACTGTGTCTGTAGTTTTCCTGTTGGTCCTGGACTACTGCAATATTAACTGTGTCTGTAGTTTCCTGTTAGTCCTGGACTACTGCAGTATTAACTGTGTCTGTAGTTTCCTGTTGGTCCTGGACTACTGCAGTATTAACTGTGTCTGTAGTTTCCTGTTGGTCCTGGACTACTGCAATATTAACTGTGTCTGTGTTGTGTCTGTAGTTTCCTGTTAGTCCTGGACTACTGCAGTATTAACTGTGTATGTAGTTTCCTGTTGGTCGCTGGACTGACTGCAGTATTAACTGTGTCTGTAGTTTCCTGTTGGTCCTGGACTACTGCAGTATTAACTGTGTCTGTAGTTTCCTGTTGGTCCTGGACTACTGCAGTATTAACTGTGTCTGTAGTTTCCTGTTGGTCCTGGACTACTGCAATATTAACTGTGTCTGTGGTTGTGTCTGTAGTTTCCTGTTATTCCTGGACTACTGCAGTATTAACTGTGTTTTGGTTGTGTCTGTAGTTTCCTGTTGGTCCTGACTACTGCAGTATTAACTGTGTATGTAGTTTCCTGTTGGTCCTGGACTACTGCAGTATTAACTGTGTCTGTAGTTTCCTGTTGGTCCTGGACTACTGCAGTATTAACTGTGTTTTGTTGTGTCTGTAGTTTCCTGTTGTCCTGGACTGCTGCAGTATTAACTGTGTCTGTGGTTGTGTCTATAGTTTCCTGTTGGTCCTGGACTACTCAGTATTAACCTGGCCACAGTCAACTCCTGCATCAAACCCCATCATACTCTACTTCGGTCAGCAAGAAGTTCAAAAACTGCTTCAAGGTAGGACTCTGTGTGCGTGTACGTGTGCTCTTCCCATGTCAAGCCACCTCGCTCAAATGATCCATGAGGTCCTAGTGGCTCTGATGTCATAGTGAGGTAATGGGTTCAGTGGTCGTGTGAGAGAGATAACGGCAGGGACACACAGAGAGGGAGGGAAAGGGGAGAGAGAGAGAGAGAGAGAGAGAGAGAGAGAGAGAGAGAGAGAGAGAGAGAGAGAAGAGAGAGAGAGAGAGAGAGAGAGAGAGACAGAGAGATGAGAGAGAGAGAGAGAGAGAGAAGAGAGAGAGAGAGAGAGGAGAGAGAGGGGGAGAGGGGGGAGGGAGAGGGGGAAGGGAGAGGGAAAAGGGGGAGAGAGAGAGGGAGGGGGGAAAGGTGAGAGAAGGGGAGAGAGGGAGAGAGGGAGGCAAAGAGGGGGAGAGAGGGGGAGAGAGAGGGAGAGGAGGGAGGGAAAATGGGGATAGAGGGGGAGAGAAAGAGAGAGAGAGAGGGCGGGGGAAAGGGGAGATAGAGGGAGAGAGGGAGGGGGAAATGTGGGAGAGAGGGGGAGAGAGGGGGAGAGAGGGAGGGAGAGGAGAGAGAGAAAGACAAACCAAACCAGAGTGAGTGGGGGGAGCGAGAGAGAGACAGGGGGAGAGGGAGGTGTGGGAGAGGGGCCAGAGAGAGAGACATGGGGAGAGGGAGTGTGGAGAGGTGCCAGAGAGAGAGAGACATGGGGAGAGGAGAGTGGGAGAGGAGCCAGAGAGAGAGACCGGGGGAGGGAGAGGGAGTGTGGGAGAGGGGCCAGAGAGAGAGACGTGGGGAGAGGGAGTGTGGGAGAGGAGCCAGAGAGGAGAGACGTGGGGAGAAAGAGAGAGAGAGAGAGATAAGAGGAGGGATAAATATAGAAAGGTTTTGACCCCAGAGATGTTCTGGGAAGAGTGTCCCTGTGTTAACTCAGTCAGTCCTCTGCCCTCTCCCTCCATCCCTCTCCCTCCATCCCTCTCCCTCCATCCCTCTCCTCCCATCCCTCCATCCCTCTCCCTCCATCCCTCTCCCTCCATCCCTCTCTCTCCATCCCTCCATCCCTCTCCCTCCATCCCTCTCTCTCCATCCCTCCATCCCTCTCCCTCCATCCCTCTCCCTCCATCCCTCTCTCTCCATCCCCTCCATCCCTCCTCCCTCCATCCCTCTCCCTCCATCCCTCTCCCTCCATCCCTCTCTCTCCATCCCTCCATCCCTCTCCCTCCATCCCTCTCCCTCCCATCCCTCCCTCTCCCTCCATCCCTCTCCCTCCATCCCTCTCCCTCCATCCCTCTCCCTCCATCCCTCTCTCTCCATCCCTCCATCCCTCTCCCTCCATCCCTCTCCCTCCCTCCCTCTCCCTCCATCCCTCTCCCTCCATCCCTCTCCTCCATCCCTCCCTCTCCTCCATCCCTCTCCCTCCATCCCTCTCCCTCCATCCCTCTCCCTCCATCCCTCTCTCTCCATTCCCTCCATCCCTCTCCCTCCATCCCTCTCCCTCCATCTCTCTCCCTCCATCCCTCTCCCTCCATCCCTCTCCCTCCCTCCTCCCTCTCCCTCCATCCCTCTCCCATCCATCCCTCTCCCTCCATCCCTCTCCCTCCATCCCTCTCTCTCCATCCCTCCATCCCTCTCCCTCCATCCCTCTCCCTCCATCCCTCTCCCTCCATCCCTCTCCCTCCATCCCTCTCCCTCCATCCCTCTCTCCTCTAGTCGTGTCTCTGTTGTTGGTGTGACTCCAGGTCCCTGATCAACAGTATGGTACCTCTCAACCTCAATGGAACCAGCCTGCAGTCTAAGAACCCTGATCAACAGTATGGTACCTCTGATCCTCAATGGAACCAGCCTGCAGTCTAAGAACCACTGATCAACAGTATGGTACCTCTGATCCTCAATGGAACCAGCCTGCAGTCTAAGAACCCTGATCAACAGTATGGTACCTCTGATCCTCAATGGAACCAGCCTGCAGTCTAAGAACCCTGATCAACAGTATGGTACCTCTCAACCTCAATGGAATCAGCCTGCAGTCTAAGAACCTGATCAACAGTATGGTACCTCTGATCCTCAATGGAACCAGCCTGCATTCTAAGAACCCTGATCAACAGTATGGTACCTCTGATCCTCAATGGAACCAGCCTGCAGTCTAAGAACCCAGATCAACAGTATGGTACCTCTGAACCTCAATGGAACCAGCCTGCATTCTAAGAACCCTGATCAACAGTATGGTACCTCTGATCCTCAATGGAACCAGCCTGCAGTCTAAGAACCCAGATCAACAGTATGGGTACCTCTGATCCTCAATGGAACCAGCCTGCATTCTAAGAACCCTGATCAACAGTGGGTGGGGGAGTTGTGTGTGTGTGTGTGTGTGTGTGTGTGTGTGTGTGTGTGTGTGTGTGTGTGTGTGTGTGTACAACAATGGATCGGATGCCCTCTGGCGTTTATTCACTAAGATGCACTATGGATATTTTTGGGACTATATACACTATGCAGTATTTTTGGGACTATATACATCATGCAGTATTTTGGGGACTATATACATCATGCAGTATTTTGGGGACTATATACATCATGCAGTATTTTGGGGACTATATACATCATGCAGTATTTTGGGGACTATATACATCATGCAGTATTTTGGGGACTATATACATCATGCAGTATTTTTGGGACTATATACATCATGCAGTATTTTTGGGACTATATACATCATGCAGTATTTTTTGGACTATATACACCATGCAGTATTTTTTGGGACAATATACAGTGCATTCGGAAAGTATTCAGACCCCTTGACTTTTTCCACATTTTGTTACGTTATCCTTATTCTAAAATTGATTAAATTGTTTTTTCCCCTCATCAATCTACACACAATACCCCATAATGACAAATCAAAAACAGGTTTGTAGAAATGTTTGCAAATTCATAAAAATACTATTTACATAATGGGTATGACGCTACAAGTTTGGTACACCTGTATTTGGGGAGTTTCTCCCATTCTTCTCTGCAGATCCTCTCAAGCTCTGTCAGGTTGGATGGGGAGCATCGCTGCACAGCTATTTTCAGGTCTCTCCAGAGATGTTCGATCGGGTTCAAGTCCGGGCTCTGGCTGGGCTACTCAAGGACATTCAGAGACTTGTCCCGAAGCCACTCCTGTGTTGTCTTGGCTGTGTGCTTAGGGTCGTTGTCCTGTTGGAAGGTAAACCTTCTCCCCATTCTGAGGTCCTGAGTGCTCTGGAGCAGGTTTACATCAAGGATCTCTCTGTACTTTGCTCTGTTCATCTTTCCCTCGATCCTGACTAGTCTCCCAGTCCCTGCCTCTGAAAAACATCTCCACAGCATGATGCTGCCACCACCATGCTTCATCGTAGGGATGGTGCCAGGTTTCCTCCAGACGTGAAGCTTGGCATTCAGACCAAAGAGTTCAATCTTGGTTTCATCAGACCAGAGAATCTGGTTTCTGATGGTCTGAGAGTCCTTCAAGTGCCTTTCTGCAAACTCCAAGTGGGTTGTCAGGTGCCTTTTACTGAGGAGTGGCTTCCGTCTGGCCACTCTACCATAAAGGCCTGACTGGTGTAGTGCTGCAGAGATGGTTGTCCTTCTGGAAGGTTCTCTCATCTCCACAGAGGAACTCTGGAGCTCTGTCAGAGTAACCATCAGGTTCTTGGTCACCTCCCTGACCAAGGCCCTTCTCCCCCGATTGCTCAGTTTGGCCGGGCGGCCAGCTCTAGGAAGAGTCTTGGTGGTTCCAAACTTCTTCCATTTAAGAATGATGGAGGCCACTGTGTTCTTGGGGACCTTCAATGCTGCAGAAATGTTTTGGTGTCCTTCCCCAGATCTGTGCCTCGACACAATCCTGTCTCGGAGCTCTACGGACAATTCCTTCAACTTCATGTCTTGGTTTTTGCTCTGACATGCACTGTCAACTGTGGGACCTTATATAGACATGAGTGTGCCTTTCCAAATCATGTCCAATCAATTGAATTTACCACAGGTGGACTCCAATATTTGAGATTCTTCAAATAGCCACCCTTTGCCTTGATGACAGCTTTTTACAGTCTTGGCATTGTCTCAACCAGCTTCATGAGGTAGTCACCTGGAATGCATTTCAATTAACATGTGTGCCTTCTTAAAAGTTAATTTGTGGAATTTCTTTCCTTCTTAATGCGTTTGAGCCAACCTGTTGTGTTGTGACAAGGTATACAGAAAATAGCCCTATTTAGTAAAATACCAAGTCCGTATTGTGGCAAGAACAGCTCAAATAAGCAGAGAGAAACGACAGTCCATCATTACTTTAAGACATGAAGGTCAGTCAATACGGAGCATTTCAAGAACTTTGAAAGTTTCTTCAAGTGCAGTCACAAAAAACATCAAGCGCTATGATGAAACTGGCTCATGAGGACCGCCACAGGAAAGGAAGACCCAGAGTTACCTCTGTTGCAGAGTTAACTGCATCTCAGATTGCAGCCCAAATAAATGCTTCACAGAGTTCAAGTCATGGACACATCTCAACATCAACTGTTCAGAGGGGACTGTGTGAATCAGGCCTTCATGGTCGAATTGCTGCAAAGAAACCACTACTAAAGGACACCAATAAGAAGAAGAGACTTGCTTGGGCCAAGAAACACGAGCAATGGACATTAGACCGGTGGAAATGTGTCCTTTGGTCTGGAGTCCAAATTGGAGATTTTGGGTTCCAACCGTCGTGTCTTACGAGACGCAGAGCAGGTGAACGGATGATCTCTGCATGTGTAGTTCCCACTGTGAAGCATGGAGGAGGAGGTGTTATGGTGTGGGGGTGCATTGCTGGTGACACTGTCAGTGATTTATTTAGAATTCAAGGCACACTTAACTAACATGGCTACCACAGCATTCTGCAGCAATACGCCATCCCATCTGGTTTGCGCTTAGTGGGACTATCATTTGTTTTTCAACTGGACAATGACCCAACACACCTCCAGGCTGTGTAAGGGCTATTTTACCAAGAAGGAGAGTGATGGAGTGCTGCATCAGATGACCTGGCCTCCACAATCCCCCAACCTCAACCCAATTGAGATTGTTTGGGATAAGTTGGGCCGCAGAGTGAAGGAAAAGCAGCCAACAAGTGCTCAGCATATGTGGGAACTCCTTCAAGACTGTTGGAAAAACATTCCTCATTAAGCTGGTTGAGAGAATGCCAAGAGTGTGCAAAGCTGTCATCAAGGCAAAGGGTGGCTATTTGAAGAATCTCAAATATAAAATATATTTTGATTTGTTTAACACTTTTTTGGTAACTACATGATTCCATATTTGTTATTTCATAGTGTTGATGTCTTCACTATTATTCTACAATGTAGAAAATAGTAAAAATAAAGAAAAACTCTTGAATAAGTAGGTGGGTCCAAACTGTTGACTGGTACTCTATGTAAATGTGCAGATATTTCTAGAAACCTGTTTTTGCTTTGTCATTATGGGGTATTGTGTGTAGATTGATGAGGAATTGTTTTTATTTAATCGATTTTAGAATAAGGCTGTAACATAACAAAATGTGGGAAAAGTCAAGAGGTCTAAATACTTTCCGAATGCACTATACACCTCATTCAGTATTTTTGGTACTATATATACACCATGAAGTATTTTTGAGACTATATATATACACACCATGCAGTATTTTCGGGACTATATATACCATGCAGTATTTTTCCAAACAATTCAACACTTCACTGTTTGAGCTCCGTAACTTTGGTAGGGGAGAGAGGTCTCCATGACAATGAGATTAGAGGTTACCATGGAGATGAATGATTGACAGCTTGCTGGCTGGACACCTAGCACAGGAAGCGGAAGAGCCTATGAAGTTGCCCCCTAGTTTAGACACTCGCTGATCCAAGATCAGTTTGGTGTTTCCTTTCTGATGTTAAAGTTCAGGATGTGGGTTGGTTAGGCTGATCCTTGAGCTGTTGTTAGGGGTAAATGCTTCACATAGCAGACAGCAGACCTACGGTGTATATGGATTATCAGTAGGTCTCAGAGATCTTTTGTCTGGGCTTAGCCTGGTTCCACATCTGTTTGTGTTGTCTTGTCAACTCAAAGGCTCTTAATGGAGTTAGTGTAGCTGATGTGAAATAGCTACCTAGTTAGCGGTGTGAAATGGCTAACTAGTTAGCGGTGTAAAATGGCTAGCTAGTTAGCGGTGTGAAATGGCTCGCTAGTTAGCGGTGTGCTAGTAGCGTTCAATCGGTGATGTCACTCGCTCTGAGACCTAGAAGTAGTTATTTCCCCTTACTCCACAAGGGCTGCGGCTTTTGTGGAGCGATAGGTAACGGTGCTTCGTGGATGACAGTTGTGGCTGTGTTCAGAGAGGGTCCCTGGCTCGAGCCCAGGTTGGGGCAAGACGAAGGGGGTCCCTGGTTCGAGCCCAGGTTGGGGCAAGACGAAGGGGGTCCCTGGTTCGAGCCCAGGTTGGGGCAAGACGAAGGGGGTCCCTGGCTCGAGCCCAGGTTGGGGCAAGGAGAGGGATGGAAGCAATACTGTTACATTGGCACATTGGCAAGACAGCACAAACACCCTAGTCTGGATACTCCATTGTAGACACCCTAAGAAGGGTTTGGGTTGGGCCAGAAACACACACCACTAATATCCATGGTTTTATATCATTTTTCAAAGTATTTAAGGGAGTGTATTCTACAGTAACTATTGTGTTATAAACAGTTTTTTTTTTATATGTAAGAATTGAGAAACATGTATATTTTGTGTTGGTGGTGTTTTTCTATCTTGACATTGTGCACTGACAGGAGAAAATAAAGATATATTTTCTAACATTCAAGAAAAGTTACGGTACTCTACTCAATGTGTTGGAGGTGTCTTTCTATCTTGACACTGAGAGGAGATGTAAAGGTATATATTAGAAGAGTTACGGTACTCTACTCAATGTGTTGGAGGTGTCTTTCTATCTTAACACAGAGGAGATATAAAGGTATATATTAGAAGAGTTACGGTACTCTACTCAATCTGTCTATGTTTATCTCAATGTGTTTTTTTCCAACCCACTTTCCCCTACTCCAGTGGAAAATCACTATGATCAGAACAGATGGTAAAAAGTGCAATCTCTCTCTCTCTTTTTCTCTCTCTCTCCCCCTTTCTCCTCTCTCCCTCCTCCTCTCTCTCTCTCTTGCTCTCCCCCCTCCTCTCTCTCGCTCTCTCCCTCCCCGTCTCTTTCTCTCTCTCTCCTCCCTCTCTCGCTCTCTCTCTCTCTCTCTCTCTCTCTTAACGACTCTCTCTCTCCCCCCTCTACCTCCTCCCCTCTCTCTCTCTCCCCCTCTCCCTCCTCCCCCTCTCCCTCCTCCCCCCTCTCTCTCTCTCCCTCCTCTCCCTCCTCCCCCTCTCCCTCCCTCTCCCCCTCGCTCTCCCTTGCTCTCTCTCTCTCTCGCTCTCTCTCTCTCTCTCCCTTGCTCTCTCTCCCCCTCTCTCTCCATTGCTCTCTCTCTCTCTCTCTCTCTCTCTCTCTCTCTCCCTTGCTCTCTCTCTCTCTCCCCCTCTCTCTCTCCCTGCATACTTTACTGCTCTGTCTTCTGTAGAAACCAACCCAGGGAACCAATATGGAGTAAATCTCTTTACAAGTTGTTGACAGATGTAGTCAGTGTTCCTATCTACACCGCAGCTTCCTCTACTCAATATCCTGCTACTGCTGTCTCTCTCTCTGTGTGTGTGTGTGTGTGTGTGTGTGTGTGTGTGTGTGTGTGTGTGTGTGTGTGTGTGTGTGTGTCTGTCTGTGTGTGTGTTGTGGTTCCCTTCCATCTGACACATTAATTTCACTGTTAAACTTTACACTTTAGTTTTCCATATTAGTTCAACTGCTTACTTATTAGATTTGCTCAAAACTACACTCGTGAAACGTGACAGTGCATCACATGGTACAAATCTTGAACGATTCTTTGATTCTGAACAGAGCTCAACTCACCCGAGATGGGGAAACTTGTCTGTCTGGATCACAGAATTAGGAATTAGGAATACTAATCGGGTGGCAGTTAGCCCTAGCGGTTAAGAGCGTTGGGCCCTGTAACAGAAAAGATGCGGTTCGAATCCCCGAACCGACTAGGTTAAAAAAATATGTTGATGTGCCCTTGAGCAAGGCACTTAACCCTAGTCGCTCTGGATAAGAGCATCTACTAAATGACTAAAAACGTAATTGAATAGCATCTTTAAGGTGCCACATTGGAATGTCTGCACTCACTAACTGTAAGTCGCTCTGGATAAGAGCGTCTGCTAAATGACTAAAATGTAAATGACAATGTAAATGATAGTTCCGTACGACGTAGCGACATCTAGTGGCCAATGATGAACACTACAGCATTGTATTTCTCGTACCCATAATAAACGATGCCTACCTCGGCTGGCATGTAAAAGTCACCAGTAAGGCTACCGACTGTAATATATGGAGCTATACACCTTTAATGCTAGTCCATAACTCCCTTGTGTTTAACAGCCAATCAGTATCACTCTTGAGGTTGAAGGTCAAGGGGATATGTAAATGAGCGGTCTTGCGGTTTGAAGTGTGCCTGCGTGCACGGTGTTAATTCTTACCATGCTTCAGATATAAAGCTAAAAGTAATAGTACTTCAGTCTCCATTGTCAAATTAATTCTGCCGTGCACAGACCGATCCAATATGCTTCAAATAACTAACATTGTGGTGAATTGTATTATTTCTGAAAATGATCCACTAGTGTTGTTTTGTTTTACCGCCCCTCCCTGCTCACATATGACAATGAGGGGGGGTAACTGAACTGGCCACGTGACCTGATGATGCTGGAAGGATGCTAGCTCTGGTCCAGGGTGTTAGTGCGCGTTCCTCCTCTAACTAAGTAGAGGAACATACGTAACACCCTGGACCAGAGCTAAAATTACGTATATGACGGTTTGTTGTGAGGTGAGCGTCAACGTGGAACCGCATGCGTTATTATTTGACGTGGAATTTCGCGGCCACCTCGGCCGCAGTCCTTGTTCAGGATTTCATTCAGTCAGTTCGCGATCATTTTGGATTATAAAGTAAAGCTCTCCAGATCGGAATGGATGAAGCGCGTTAAATCAACGTTGCTTGGCTACAATGCAGGAATATACAGATGGCTATTTAGGAAAGCTGCACATGACTAGGCGAAGACAATGTTACAACAATAACTGAAAGATGCTTGTCTAGCGTTAGGTTTGTAGTCACTGGAGTTTAGGATATTGACGTGATCACTCACACAACCTGAGATACAGAAACCTGTTATCAGGTAGGTACACACCTGGTACCCCTGTAACACTACACACAACCTGAGATACAGAAACCTGTTATCAGGTAGGTACACACCTGGTACCCCTGTAACACTACACACAACCTGAGATACAGGAACCTGTTATCAGGTAGGTACACACCTGGTACCCCTGTAACACTACACACAACCTGAGATACAGAAACCTGTTATCAGGTAGGTACACACCTGGTACCCCCTGTAACACTACACACAACCTGAGATACAGAAACCTGTTATCAGGTAGGTACACACCTGGTACCCCTGTAACACTACACACAACCTGAGATACAGAAACCTGTTGTCAGGTAGGTACACACCTGGTACCCCTGTAACACTACCCACAACCTGAGATACAGAAACCTGTTGTCAGGTAGGTACACACCTGGTACCCCTGTAACACTACACACAGCCTGAGATACTAACCTACTATCTGGTTTAAGACCTCACACTGCAGAATAGAACTATGAAACACTACCCTAGAACACTGAGTCAGACATTCCGTTGGTTCATAAGATTCTGGAATGGCTGGACATTCTAGGTTCTATTCAGACCTACGCATCTCTATGGTAACAGGACTAGTTGAGGAGTTGTCACAAGACAAGGCTGCTCAAATAGCAGTCAACACACGCTGCCACGCTGTCATGCTGCCACGCTGTCACGCTGCCACGCTGCCACCCATCTACACACAATACCCTATAATGAGTGAAAACATGTTTTTAGAAATGTTAGCAAATTTATAAAAAAAATGAATACAGAAATAACAGATTTACATAAGTATTCACACCTCCTGAGTCAATATTTTGTAGGAGCACCTTTGGCAGCGATTACAGCTGTGAGTCTTTCTGGGTAAGTCTCTAGGCTTGCCATTACAAAAGGGTTGAATACTTATTGACTCAAGACATTTCAGCTTTTCATTTTGAATTCGTTTTTTTTTTTTTTTTATACATTTTTAAAAAATAACATAATTCCACTTTGACATTATGGGGTATAGGCTGTAACACAACAAAATGTGGAAGGATTTGTGAATACTTTCTGAAGGTCACTGTATACCTATAGATACCGTATATCACTATAGATACCGTATATCACTATAGATACCGTATATCACATTTACATTTACATTTTAGTCATTTAGCAGACGCTCTTATCCAGAGCGACTTACAGGAGCACTATAGATACCGTATATCACTATAGATACCGTATATCACTATAGATACCGCATATCACTATAGATACCGCATATCACTATAGATACCGTATATCACTATAGATACCGTATATCACTATAGATACCACATATCACTATAGATACCGCATATCACTATAGATACCGTATATCACTATAGATACCGTATATCACTATAGATACCGTATATCACTATAGATACCGCATATCACTATAGATACCGTATATCACTATAGATACCGTATATCACTATAGATACCGTATATCACTATAGATACCGTATATCACTATAGATACCGCATATCACTATAGATACCGTATATCACTATAGATACCGTATATCACTATAGATACCGTATATCACTATAGATACCGTATATCACTATAGATACCGTATATCACTATAGATACCGCATATCACTATAGATACCGTATATCACTATAGATACCGTATATCACTATAGATACCGCATATCACTATAGATACCGTATATCACTATAGATACCGCATATCACTATAGATACCGTATATCACTATAGATACCGTATATCACTATAGATACCGTATATCACTATAGATACCACATATCACTATAGATACCGTATATCACTATAGATACCGCATATCACTATAGATACCGCATATCACTATAGATACCGTATATCACTATAGATACCGTATATCACTATAGATACCGTATATCACTATAGATACCGTATATCACTATAGATTGGTCTACCAGTCATCACTATCTAAAGACGCAGAAACTATAACTACATTTTAGTCATTTAGCAGATGCTCTTATCCAGAGCAACTTCGGTTAGGTGCCTTGCTCAAGGGCACATCAACAGCCTTTTCACCTAGTCGGCTCGGGGATTCGAACCAGCGACCTTTTTTTTGTTACTGGCCCAACGCTCTTACCGCTAGGCTAACTACATATATTACAATAGACTGAAATACAGGTAGTCATTATAACTACATATATTACAATAGACTGAAATACAGGTAGTCATTATATCACCAAAGCTTTATGTTTGTGGCAAATCCAACACAACACATCACTGAGTACCACTCTTCATATTTTCCAGCATGGTGGTGGCTGCATCGTGTTATGGGTATTGCTTGTCATCGGCAATAAAACATTTAGGATAAAAATAAACGGAATAGATCTAAGCACAGGCAACATCCTAGAGGAAACCCTGGTTTAGTCTGCTTTCCACCAGACACTGGGAGACTAGAGGAAAACCTGGTTCAGTCTGCTGTCCACCAGACACTGGGAGACTAGAGGAAACCCTGGTTCAGTCTGCTGTCCAACAGACACTGGGAGACTAGAGGAAACCCTGGTTCAGTCTGCTTTCCACCAGACACTGGGAGACTAGAGGAAACCCTGGTTCAGTCTGCTGTCCAACAGACACTGGGAGACTAGAGGAAACCCTGGTTCAGTCTGCTGTCCACCAGACACTGGGAGACTAGAGGAAACCCTGGTTCAGTCTGCTGTCCAACAGACACTGGGAGATGAATTCACCTTTCAGCAGGACAATAACCTAAAACACAAGGCCAAATATACACTGGAGTTGCTTACCAAGAAGACAATGAATGTTCCTGAGTGGCCTAGTTACAGTATTGACTTCAATCTGCTTGAAAATCTATGACAAGACTTTAAAATGGTTGTCTAGCAGTGGCGGCTCCTGAAATTTTTTTCAGGAGGGGCAATTTTTCTGATGATTTAGGTGACCTACACACATTTAAAAAAAAGATATGTCCAGCAACAACATGAAGACAGGGGCAGCATATAAGTCAATACCAGAAGCATTTATTGACTGATCTCAAAAGTGTTGGCTTACAAAAGCAAAATAAGTTATCACAGTAAAAATAATCAAGGGTGTTCTTTCACATTCCTCAACACTGCATAAACAATATGCATTTCCATAAAACACCTCATCTAATTGTGCCACAAAGTTGACAAGTCCAGGATATACTGTCAAGACATATCTCCGCCCTAACAATAGGAGTATTTGTCCACAAAGCGGTATTGCGGGCTGACTGAAAATGCATAGCCATCTCGAGACAACTCCGATATAAAGTTTTTTTTTTTTTCTCACAGTTGGCTGGAATCACGTGTCCTACTTAAATCAGTACACTCGTAACCAGTGGCGGCTCCTGAAAAAATTCTCAGGGGGGGCAATTTTTCTGATGATTTAGGTGACCTACACACATTTAAAAAAATATATGTCCAGCAACAACATGAAGACAGGGGCAGCATATAAGTCAATACTGATATACACATTACTTGCTTCAAAAAGGCCTCATGGTTGAATTGGAAATATGTGCACCTGAGCATAATTCACAACAAGCAAGCAGGAGCTTTTGATAGAGGCTACTGAAAACATTGATGCAAGTTATTGGTAATAAGAAATTTTTATAGACTTCCATATTCTGCCCTCTTGTATAGATTTGTGAAAATGAACAGTGATAGACATTTTGCCTGAAAACAGAATTTGAAAATAATTTATAGAAAAGGTAAACACAGCTATCTGTATGGCTTTGTAAAAATGAACAACCATATTCTGGCCAATTGTATAGATTTGTAAATATGAACAACCATATTGTGGCCAATTGTATAGATTTGTAAAAATGAACATGAACAGATTTTTTATTTTTTTTTACTTTTAAAAAAATGAAATATAACTATTTTAAACAACATCAACTGTGAACTGATTTGGGCGTGTGTGTGTTAAAGAGACAGACAGGGAGGGACAAAGAGAGAGAGAGGCTACATTACTTGTACTGAAACTGTTCTCTTCTCTCTTTCAATAAAGCAAAGCGGTCAGTGACTTTCTCATTGAAATCAGGCATGCTGAGGACTAGTTCCCTCTCCATGGAAAGCATGGCCAGTGCATTCAGACGTTCCTGGCCCATTGAATTTCGCAGGAATGTCTTAACTCGTGTCAAAGTTGAGAAACATCTCTCAGCTTCAGCTGTTGTCATGGGAGTAGTTATGAGGATGTTCAACAGAGTCACAGTCTCAGAGAACGTCTCCTGGAGGTTGTAGCTCATGAGAACCTGGTACAGTGCCAGTGCACCACAGCAGCCCTTGAATTCAGGATTCTCATAGATCAGAGATAGTTCTGTCTTGAGCTTTGCCTTGCTCAGCATGGGGTATGCATTCACAGTGGCATTCATAGCCTCATCAGGAAATGAATGGCAGTACCTTTCAAACATGTCTGCTTGCAGTAAGGTAGCACTCACAAGGTGGCCAGAGAAAGAGAACCTTTCTTTGGTGTGATCCAGGATGGTGTTGCAGACCTCTTCAGACAGCCTCTGCTTCTCCTCTTCTCTCAAAGCTGTTCTGGGTCTTTTGGCTCCTGTTGCTTCTTGCAGCTGCTGTTGAGAGGAGTCCCTGAAGGCAAACAGACCAATGTGTTTGTTGGCTTTGTACAGTATTGTTGTCTATGTGATGCACAGGTATATGCAATGTATCCATGTATAGTACAAATACTTCAGTTCCACTTAAAATGGGCAGGGATGCATAAAGTCTTTAGTGTTTAAGTTAGCCTTTGTGTCTCACATAGCCTGGATGTTCAGCACAGTATACAGTGGTGCTCATAAGCTTATGAGCCCATGCTAAAGTTGACTAAAAAGAGGAATAAAAAAGAAAAGAAAATTGGTGTCCTTAAAGGTTGGATTTTCCAACTTTTTTAATTAAGTCATTAAGATCAATTTCCAAAAGATGATTTTTTTATTTTTTTATTCCTCTTTTTAGTCAACTTTAGAATGTGTTCATACACTTATGAGCACCACTGTACAGTACACATAGTATATAAAATAAGCTAGATTACACCACTGGCCATATATAATGAGAATAATGTAATTTCAAACACAAATGCAGTCTCCTTTCATGCATACATTTTCAAATAAAGCTCTGCTTTGAGAAAGATCGAATGATATTGTTTAATCTTACCTTATGGCCTGCACACTGCTTGTGAAGCTGTCGAGGGCACGTTTGATGAAGACAGCATCGATGTCCTTCTTCTGTAGCTTCTGGTACAGAATGTCGACGTGGGGCATGATTTTGAGTTTGACTTTCTCGTCGTCGGCAAAAAGACCGTTCAGTCTCTCCAAAAGCACACTGGCGATTGAGACTGAGGTTGATTCCGAGATGGGAAGGAACTCAAAAAAGCGCTCCTGCACTTTGTGGTTGCTATCTATGTACCTCAGCACAAGCACCAGCTGTGTCTGTGTAGAAACGTCCGTGGTCTCGTCAGCTTGGATAGCTACGAAGTTCGCCGACTTCACCTCCTCCACAATATGTTCCCTCATGACCGCTAGCATACACTCCAGTAGCTCGTTTTGAATGGTCTTTGATGTGCCCTTGAAAACTTTAGCATTTTTAAGATGGTCATCAAACACCTCATCTAATTGTGCCACAAAGTTGACAAGTCCAAGAAAAATACCAGGGTTGGTGGAGCCCTCAGTTTCATCTTTGCCTCGCAAAGCTAACTCAAACACTCCGCAAAACTTCACACACTGGATTAGCCGGCTGAGGATGTGGCGGTTCTTGCTAACCTCATCGTTGTGGCGGCGGACAGCTAGCCTGTATCCCTCATCCAGTTGAGTGGCAATGTTCACTCTCCCCAAAGCAGACAATCTCAAACAGCTATCCATGTGGGTCTTTGACAGCTCATGTTTCTTAATCTTTTCTGAAAGATGGTGCATGTCCGTTACACCAGTCGCTGTCCAAGCGGTGCTGTCTGCCGTGCCGCCTTCAGGGTGAAAGAGTAAGCAGGGGGTAGCAGAAGACTGCATTAGCTACATCGCAGCCTGCTAGCCAGGTTTTTCGTTCGTACCAATTTTTGGAAAATCATCGGGTGTAGGACTTTCCCCCTTTAGTAGAAACCTGTTGAATTATTAAATTTGGTCTGGGAGGTCCTAATTGTTTCGTTGCCAATTTATCTTGATTTGTTCGCCGACAAAAAGGAACTTCTTTCAAAGAGACAATCGAGTTGCACTGAACGCTAGCCATCTTGACAGTAGTACGTGAATTGATTGACGCTGCTACCCGCTCTTTTCTTAGTTACGTTCATGGTTATGTTACGTATGACGAAAGCGCGTAAGTGCAAGCCCTCCCGGAACCCATAGAGATTGTATTGAAAGCTCTGATATTTGAAAAAATAAGATTTTACATGAGAGTCTATGAGAGACTTCTGGGGCGATTTTCAACCTGACTGAAATCGCCCCAAAAGGTGCGGGGCCATTTGAAGCACGACTTTAGCCTGATTGGACATTTAGTGGCAGATCAGACGTCTAGATTAGAACACTGATAACTACTGTTGCCGTGATATAATTGATTAGAAAAAAAATCCCTTCCTTTTCCCGTTTGGCAGTGCGTCGCCCATATCGCCCTAATGAACACACCGCCCCTGTTGTCTAGCAATGATCAACAACCAACTTGACAGAGCTTGATTTTTTTTTTTTTAAGAATAAAGCGCAAATATTATACAATCCAGGGGCCTCATTTATCAATATTGCGTAGAAACTATTCTAAAATACTACTTAGAATGTTCGTACGCATAGAAAAAGTGTGATTTATCAAACAATCCTACGAGCGTCCTATGCACACTGGTAGGAACCCTGACCTCAACCCAATCGAACACCTTTGGGATGAATTGGAACGCCGAATGCCGCAGCAACGTTCCAACATCTAGTGGAAAGCCTTCCCAGAAGAGTGGAGGCTGTTATAGCAGCAAAGGGGGGGACCAACTCCATATTAATGCCCGTGATATTTTGGAATGAGATGTTCACATACTTTTGGTCATGTAGTGTATGTATGTACACGCATTGGACAGACAAGTGTAGTGTAGGGTGCGACAAAGTATTTCAAGAAACTGGAAAACATATATCAAGCAAGTATTTTTATATTCCACAAGTATTATCAGATTAACTGTTTTGTACAGATAATTATCGGACTCAAGTTACAAATGCTGGTAAACACTCAAATACATTTAGTTTATAAAACATTTCACAAAAGCAGTGCACTGGGCCTTTACTGGTCCTGTATTAGCAGACAGATATAGAAGTCTTCGGCGCGGGCAGCCTTACCAGCTACTTCCTGTAGGCACATAGGCCAACACTGCTGTTCTGCAGAATAAAGGAGTTCTGCGTTCCATCTGGCCACCTTGCCACCACATTCAGCAGCGTCTTCTGCGCATCATATAACCTGCACATTAAGAGTGGAAGGCTTTTCTGTTCACAGAGTTGAACTTGTTTTAAGATGGTGCTTTTGTAGCACGTGTTGAATTGTCTTGTTGTATAATTACAATCTGAATAGTTCCCATGCCTGATATTACTGGGCTTTCCTTTTGTTGTTGTCAGTGGCTTTTTTTAATGTCGCACACTTCCTTCTTCTTCTGCATTCCCCCTCATCGATATCCTGCCCCCTGACCTCTTCCCTGTCTACTGCCCCCTGACCTCTTCCCTGTCTACTGTACCCTGCCCCCTGACCTCTTCCCTGTCTACTGTACCCTGCCCCCTGACCTCTTCCCTGTCTACTGCCCCCTGACCTCTTCCCTGTCTACTGGACCCTGCCCCCTGACCTCTTCCCTGTCTACTGTACCCTGCCCCCTGACCTCTTCCCTGTCTACTGTACCCTGACCTCTTCCCTGTCTACTGGACCCTGCCCCCTGACCTCTTCCCTGTCTACTGCCCCCTGACCTCTTCACTGTCTACTGTACCCTGACCTCTTCCCTGTCTACTGGACCCTGCCCCCTGACCTCTTCCCTGTCTACCGTACCCTGCCCCCTGACCTCTTCCCTGTCTACTGTACCCTGACCCCTGACCTCTTCCCTGTCTACTGTACCCTGCCCCCTGACCTCTTCCCTGTCTACTGGACCCTGACCTCTTCCCTGTCTACTGGACCCTGACCTCTTCCCTGTCTACTGGACCCTGCCCCCTGACCTCTTCCCTGTCTACTGTACCCTGCCCCCTGACCTCTTCCCTGTCTACTGTACCCTGCCCCCTGACCTCTTCCCTGTCTACTGGACCCTGCCCCCTGACCTCTTCCCTGTCTACTGTACCCTGGCCCCTGACCTCTTCCCTGTCTACTGGACCCTGACCTCTTCCCTGTCTACTGGACCCTGCCCCCTGACCTCTTCCCTGTCTACTGCCCCCTGACCTCTTCCCTGTCTACTGTACCCTGCCCCCTGACCTCTTCCCTGTCTACTGTACCCTGCCCCCTGACCTCTTCCCTGTCTACTGGACCCTGACCTCTTCCCTGTCTACTGGACCCTGCCCCCTGACCTCTTCCCTGTCTACTGGACCCTGACCTCTTCCCTGTCTACTGTACCCTGCCCCCTGACCTCTTCCCTGTCTACTGTACCCTGCCCCCTGACCTCTTCCCTGTCTACTGTACCCTGCCCCCTGACCTCTTCCCTGTCTACTGGACCCTGCCCCCTGACCTCTTCCCTGTCTACTGGACCCTGCCCCCTGACCTCTTCCCTGTCTACTGGACCCTGCCCCCTGACCTCTTCCCTGTCTACTGTACCCTGACCTCTTCCCTGTCTACTGGACCCTGACCTCTTCCCTGTCTACTGGACCCTGCCCCCTGACCTCTTCCCTGTCTACCGGACCCTGCCCCCTGACCTCTTCCCTGTCTACTGTACCCTGACCTCTTCCCTGTCTACTGCCCCCTGACCTCTTCCCTGTCTACTGGACCCTGCCCCCTGACCTCTTCCCTGTCTACTGTACCCTGCCCCCTGACCTCTTCCCTGTCTACTGGACCCTGCCCTCTTCCCTGTCTACTGGACCCTGCCCCCTGACCTCTTCCCTGTCTACTGGACCCTGCCCTCTTCCCTGTCTACTGGACCCTGCCCCCTGACCTCTTCCCTGTCTACTGGACCCTGACCTCTTCCCTGTCTACTGGACCCTGCCCTCTTCCCTGTCTACTGTACCCTGACCTCTTCCCTGTCTACTGTACCCTGACCTCTTCCCTGTCTACTGGACCCTGCCCCCTGACCTCTTCCCTGTCTACTGGACCCTGCCCCCTGACCTCTTCCCTGTCTACTGGACCCTGACCTCTTCCCTGTCTACTGGACCCTGCCCCCTGACCTCTTCCCTGTCTACTGGACCCTGCCCTCTTCCCTGTCTACTGCCCCCTGCCCTCTTCCCTGTCTACTGCCCCCTGACCTCTTCCCTGTCTACTGGACCCTGACCTCTTCCCTGTCTACTGTACCCTGCCCCCTGACCTCTTCCCTGTCTACTGCCCCCTGACCTCTTCCCTGTCTACTGCCCCCTGACCCCTTCCCTGTCTACCGTACCCTGCCCCCTGACCCCTTCCCTGTCTACCGTACCCTGCCCCCTGACCTCTTCCCTGTCTACCGTACCCTGCCCCCTGACCTCTTCCCTGTCTACCGTACCCTGCCCCCTGACCTCTTCCCTGTCTACTGGACCCTGCCCCCTGACCTCTTCCCTGTCTACTGTACCCTGACCTCTTCCCTGTCTACTGGACCCTGACCTCTTCCCTGTCTACTGGACCCTGACCCCTGACCTCTTCACTGTCTACTGGACCCTGCCCCCTGACCTCTTCCCTGTCTACTGGACCCTGCCCCCTGACCTCTTCCCTGTCTACTGCCCCCTGACCTCTTCCCTGTCTACTGCCCCCTGACCCCTTCCCTGTCTACCGTACCCTGCCCCCTGACCTCTTCCCTGTCTACTGCCCCCTGACCTCTTCCCTGTCTACTGCCCCCTGACCCCTTCCCTGTCTACTGCCCCCTGACCCCTTCCCTGTCTACCGTACCCTGCCCCCTGACCTCTTCCCTGTCTACCGTACCCTGCCCCCTGACCTCTTCCCTGTCTACTGCCCCCTGACCCCTTCCCTGTCTACCGTACCCTGCCCCCTGACCTCTTCCCTGTCTACCGTACCCTGCCCCCTGACCTCTTCCCTGTCTACTGGACCCTGCCCCCTGACCTCTTCCCTGTCTACTGGACCCTGCCCCCTGACCTCTTCCCTGTCTACTGTACCCTGCCCCCTGACCTCTTCCCTGTCTACTGTACCCTGCCCCCTGACCTCTTCCCTGTCTACTGGACCCTGCCCCCTGACCTCTTCCCTGTCTACTGGACCCTGCCCCCTGACCTCTTCCCTGTCTACTGCCCCCTGACCTCTTCCCTGTCTACTGTACCCTGCCCCCTGACCTCTTCCCTGTCTACTGGACCCTGACCTCTTCCCTGTCTACTGTACCCTGCCCCCTGACCTCTTCCCTGTCTACTGTACCCTGCCCCCTGACCTCTTCCCTGTCTACTGTACCCTGCCCCCTGACCTCTTCCCTGTCTACCGGACCCTGACCTCTGACCTCTTCCCTGTCTACCGGACCCATGTGGAAGAGGTAGATTAATGTATGTTAAAACACAGAGATTGAGTTTATATAGTCACTGACGTTTTAATATTGTGGTCTTCTACCAGTATATTGTGTTATTTATGCATTTCGTGCATGTATGAACTTTTATCTGTTGATTTGTACATTCTGTACATGTTAGTTACTGCACTATGGTTACTGTCCCGTTCTCTGTACGTGTCGTCATTGGGTTAGCGTGGCTATTCATTGGGTTAGCGTGGCGTCATTGGGTTAGCGTGGCTATTCATTGGGTTAGCGTGGCTATTCATTGGGTTAGCGTGGCTATTCATTGGGTTAGCGTGGCTATTCATTGGGTTAGCGTGGCTATTCATTGGGTTAGCGTGGCTATTCATTGGGTTAGCGTGGCTATTCGTTGGGTTAGCGTGGCGTCATTGGGTTAGCGTGGCTATTCATTGGGTTAGCGTGGCTATTCATTGGGTTAGCGTGGCTATTCGTTGGGTTAGCGTGGCGTCATTGGGTTAGCGTGGCTATTCATTGGGTTAGCGTGGCTATTCATTGGGTTAGCGTGGCTATTCATTGGGTTAGCGTGGCTATTCATTGGGTTAGCGTGGCTATTCATTGGGTTAGCGTGGCTATTCATTGGGTTAGCGTGGCTATTCATTGGGTTAGCGTGTCGTCATTGGGTTAGCGTGTCGTCATTGGGTTAGCGTGGCTATTCATTGGGTTAGCGTGGCTATTCATTGGGTTAGCGTGGCTATTCGTTGGGTTAGCGTGGCGTCATTGGGTTAGCGTGGCTATTCATTGGGTTAGCGTGGCTATTCGTTGGGTTAGCGTGGCGTCATTGGGTTAGCGTGGCTATTCATTGGGTTAGCGTGGCTATTCATTGGGTTAGCGTGGCTATTCATTGGGTTAGCGTGGCTATTCATTGGGTTAGCGTGGCTATTCATTGGGTTAGCGTGGCTATTCATTGGGTTAGCGTGGCGTCATTGGGTTAGCGTGGCTATTCATTGGGTTAGCGTGGCTATTCATTGGGTAAGCGTGTCGTCATTGGGTTAGCGTGGCTATTCATTGGGTTAGCGTGTCATCATTGGGTTAGCGTGGCTATTCATTGGGTTAGCGTGGCTATTCATTGGGTTAGCGTGGCTATTCATTGGGTTAGCGTGGCTATTCATTGGGTTAGCGTGGCTATTCATTGGGTTAGCGTGGCTATTCATTGGGTTAGCGTGGCTATTCATTGGGTTAGCGTGGCTATTCATTGGGTTAGCGTGGCTATTCATTGGGTTAGCGTGGCTATTCATTGGGTTAGCGTGGCGTCATTGGGTTAGCGTGGCGTCATTGGGTTAGCGTGTCGTCATTGGGTTAGCGTGGCTATTCATTGGGTAAGCGTGTCGTCATTGGGTTAGCGTGGCTATTCATTGGGTTAGCGTGTCATCATTGGGTTAGCGTGGCTATTCATTGGGTTAGCGTGGCTATTCATTGGGTTAGCGTGGCTATTCATTGGGTTAGCGTGGCTATTCATTGGGTTAGCGTGGCTATTCATTGGGTTAGCGTGGCTATTCATTGGGTTAGCGTGGCTATTCATTGGGTTAGCGTGGCTATTCATTGGGTTAGCGTGGCTATTCATTGGGTTAGCGTGGCTATTCATTGGGTTAGCGTGGCGTCATTGGGTTAGCGTGGCGTCATTGGGTTAGCGTGTCGTCATTGGGTTAGCGTGGCTATTCATTGGGTTAGCGTGGCGTCATTGGGTTAGCGTGGCTATTCATTGGGTTAGCGTGGCGTCATTGGGTTAGCGTGTCGTCATTGGGTTAGCGTGGCTATTCATTGGGTTAGCGTGGCGTCATTGGGTTAGCGTGGCTATTCATTGGGTTAGCGTGGCGTCATTGGGTTAGCGTGGCTATTCATTGGGTTAGCGTGTCGTCATTGGGTTAGCGTGGCTATTCATTGGGTTAGCGTGGCTATTCATTGGGTTAGCGTGGCTATTCATTGGGTTATCGTGGCTATTCATTGGGTTAGCGTGGCTATTCATTGGGTTAGCGTGGCTATTCATTGGGTTAGCGTGGCTATTCATTGGGTTAGCGTGGCTATTCATTGGGTTAGCGTGGCTATTCATTGGGTTAGCGTGGCGTCATTGGGTTAGCGTGGCTATTCATTGGGTTAGCGTGGCGTCATTGGGTTAGCGTGGCTATTCATTGGGTTAGCGTGTCGTCATTGGGTTAGCGTGGCTATTCATTGGGTTAGCGTGGCTATTCATTGGGTTAGCGTGGCTATTCATTGGGTTATCGTGGCTATTCATTGGGTTAGCGTGGCT
Organism: Coregonus lavaretus; assembly: GCF_964263955.1. Taxonomy (NCBI): domain Eukaryota; kingdom Metazoa; phylum Chordata; class Actinopteri; order Salmoniformes; family Salmonidae; genus Coregonus; species Coregonus lavaretus. The sequence goes on along the minus strand of NC_140026.1, from coordinate 1,735,932 downwards.
ATTCATTGGGTTAGCGTGTCGTCATTGGGTTAGCGTGGCTATTCATTGGGTTAGCGTGGCTATTCATTGTTCATTCGTACTTTACACAGGAGTTGGTGTATAAGGGAAGTTGTTTTCTTTATCAGCTATTTCATGTGTTTTTGTTATGATGATATGTTGACGATATTTTACTGTTAGTTTGTAAGTGCACGTCATATACATTATGAACGTTGGCTAGATCAGACCCACAGGCTGTACTCTACATTATTATACATTATGAACGTTGGCTAGATTAGACCCATAGGCTGTACTCTACATTATTATACATTATGAACGTTGGCTAGATTAGACCCATAGGCTGTACTCTACATTATTATACATTATGAACGTTGGCTAGATTAGACCCATAGGCTGTACTCTACATTATTATACATTATGAACGTTGGCTAGATTAGACCCATAGGCTGTACTCTACATTATTATACATTATGAACGTTGGCTAGATCAGACCCACAGGCTGTACTCTACATTATTATACATTATGAAAGCTCCCGCCTCAAAAGTGCCCGTTGCTAACGTAATAGGACCTGTCCAGACGAGATGTCATGACGAACTAAAACTGACAACGGAGGACTATCTATGTTTAGATAGCCTGAGAAGTAGCAATACCACCATGAACTCACCAGGGGGCGTACATGTACCGTCCTATCTTCATACGGTACATGTACGCCCCCTTGTGGAGGGAAATTAATTAGCCTAGACGGTAATAGAAGGGATTCAAATGCTCATTGTAAATAATACAGTCACGAGACTATATTTTGTAATAATGCATGCCCCTTCATAATCCAAAAACATCAATGCCATGCCGCAAAATGTTGCCTAGGAATCTTTCTAGTCAGACTGATAAAATATGAATGCGTACAAAGATAGCTAGAACGTAGATATTAGCTGTATGGCAGTTATTTTCCAACATGAAGGGTAGGCCAGGGTTTTCTCCAGTGTGTTCTACTACGTTTTAGCAGGAGGGCTCCAAAATTGAAAGGATCTACTCAATTTAAAGAGTTGAGGTTTATGATTTGGTGTATTTTCATTTCCATTTAAGTCATTTAGCAGACGCTCTTATCCAGAGCGACTTACAAATTGGTGCATTCAATTTAGGATAGCCAGTGGGACAACCACCACTGGGGGAAGGGGGGTGTAGAAGGATTACTGTTATACTATCCCAGGTATTCCTTAAAGAGGTAGGGTTTCAAGTGTCTCCGGAAGGTGGTCAGTAACTCCGCTGCCCTGGCGTCGTGGGGGAGCTTGTTCCACCATAGGGGTGCCAGAGCAGCGAATAGCTTTGACTGGGCTGAGCGGGAACTGTGCTTCCGTAGAGGTAGGGGAGCTAGCAGGCCAGAGGCGGATGAACGTAGTGCCCTCGTTTGGGTGATCAGAGCCTGAAGATAAGGAGGTGCCGTTCCCCTCACAGCTCCGTAGGCAAGCACCATGGTTTTGTAGTAAATGCGAGCTTCAACTGGAAGCCAGTGGAGTGTGCAGAGGAGCGGGGTGACATGAGAGAACTTGGGGAGGTTGAAAACCAGACGGGCTGTGGCATTCTGGATGAGTTGTAGGGGTTTAATGGCACAGGCAGGGAGCTCAGCCAACAGCGAGTTGCAGTAATCCAGACGGGAGATGACAAGTGCCTGGATTAGGACCTGTACCGCTTTCTGTGTAAGGTAGGGTCGTACTCTGCGGATGTTGTAGAGCATGAACCTGCAGGATCGGGTCACCGCTTTGATGTTAGCGGAGAACGACAGGGTGTTGTCCAGGGTCACGCCAAGGTTCTTTGCACTCTGGGAGGAGGACACAATGGAGTTGTCAACCGTGATGGCGAGATCATGGAGCGGGCAGTCCTTCCCCGGGAGGAAGAGCAGCTCCGTCTTGCCGAGTTTCAGCTTGAGGTGGTGATCCGACATCCACACTGATATGTCTGCCAGACATGCAGAGATGCGATTCGCCACCTGGTTATCAGAAGTGGGAAAATTGTGTGTTGTCTGCATAGCAATGATAGGAGAAACCATGTGAGGATATGACAGAGCCAAGTGACTTGGTGTATAGAGAGAATAGGATAGGGCCTAAAACTGAGCCCTGGGGGACACCAGTGGTGAGAGCACGTGGTGCGGAGACAGATTCTCGCCACGCCATCCTGGTAGGAGCAACCTGTCAGGTAGGACGCAATCCAAGAGTGAGCAGCGCCGGAGATGCCCAACTCGGAGAGGGTGGAGAGGAGGATCTGATGGTTCACAGTATCAAAGGCAGCAGATAGATCTAGAAGGATAAGAGCAGAGGAGAGAGAGTTAGCTTTAGCAGTGTGGAGAGCCTCCGTGACACAGAGAAGAGCAGTCTCAGTTGAATGACCAGTCTTGAAACCTGACTGGTTTGGATCAAGAAGGTAATTCTGAGAGAGATAGCAGGAGAGTTGGCTAGAGACGGCACGCTCAAGAGTTTTGGAGAGAAAAGAAAGAAGGGATACTGGTCTGTAGTTGTTGACATCGGAGGGATCGAGTGTAGGTTTTTTGAGGAGGGGTGCAACTCTCGCTCTCTTGAAGACGGAAGGGACATAGCCAGCGGTCAAGGATGAGTTGATGAGCGAGGTGAGGTAAGGAAGAAGGTCTCCGGAAATGGTATGGAGAAGAGAGGAGGGGATAGGGTCAAGCGGGCAGGTTGTTGGGCGGCCGGCCGTCACAAGTTGCAAGATTTCATCTGGAGAGAGAGGGGAGAAAGAAGTAAAAGCATAGGGTAGGGCAGTGTGAGCAGGACGAGTGGTGTCATTTGACTTAATAAATGAGGATCGGATGTCATCAACCTTCTTTTCAAAATGGTTGACAAAGTCATCCACAGAGAGGGAGGAGGGAGGGGGATAGGAGGAGGATTCAGCAGGGAGGAGAAGGTGGCAAAGAGCTTCCTAGGGTTAGAGGCAGAGGCTTGAAATTTAGAGTGGTAAAAAGTGGCTTTAGCAGCAGAAACAGAGGAAGAAAATGTAGAGAGGAGGGAGTGAAAATATGACAGGTCCGCAGGGAGTGTAGTTTTCCTCCATTTCCACTCGGCTGCCCGGAGCCCTGTTCTGTGAGCTCGCAATGAGTCGTCAAGCCACGGAGCAGGAGGGGAGGACTGAGCCGGCCGGGAGGATAGTGGACATAGAGAGTCAAAAGATGCAGAAAGGGAGGAGAGGAGGGTTGAGGAGGCAGAATCAGGAGATTGGAGGGAGAAGGATTTAGCAGAGGGAAGAGATGATAGGATGGAAGAGGAGAGAGTAGCGGGAGAGAGAGAGCGAAGGTTGCGACGGCACATTACCATCTGAGTAGGGGCAGAGTGAGTAGTGTTGGAGGAGAGCGAGAGAGAAAAGGATACAAAGTAGTGGTCGGAGACTTGGAGGGGAGTTGCAGTGAGATTAGTAGAAGAACAGCATCTAGTAAAGATGAGATCAAGTGTATTGCCAGCCTTGTGAGTAGGGGGGGATGGTGAGAGGGTGAGGTCAAAAGAGGAAAGGAGTGGAAAGGAGTGGAAAGAAGGAGGCAGAGAGAAATTAGTCAAAGGTAGACGTAGGGAGGTTAAAGTCACCCAGAACTATGAGGGGTGAGCCATCCTCAGGAAAGGAACTTGTCAAGCTCATTGATGAACTCTCCAAGGGAACCTGGAGGGTGATAAATGACAAGGATGTTAAGCTTGAATGGGCTAGTGACTGTGACAGCATGGAATTCAAATGAGGAGATAGACAGATGGGTCAGGGGGAAAAGAGAGAATGTCCACTTGGGAGAGATGAGGATTCCTGTGCCACCACCGTTCTGACCAGATGCTCTTGTGGTATGCGAGAACACATGATCAGACGAGGAAAGAGCAGTAGGAGTAGCAGTGTTTTCTGTGGTAATCCATGTTTACGTCAGCGCCAAGAAGTTGAGGGACTGGAGGGTAGCATAGGCTGAGATGAACTCTGCCTTGTTGGCCGCAGAACGGCAGTTCCAGAGGCTGCCGGAGACCTGGAACTCCACGTGGGTCGTGCGCGCAGGGACCACCAGATTAGAGTGGCAGCAGCCACGCGGTGTGAAGCGTTTGTATGGGCTGTGCAGAGAGGAGAGAACAGGGATAGACAGACACATAGTTGACAGGCTACAGAAAAAGGCTACAATAATGCAAAGGAGATCGGAATGAAATGAACTAAACATCTGGGAAAGCGAGAGAGCGGGGCCTCCCTCACTTACCTTTCACTGAAACACTCAAATATAACTCTCCCAACTTCCACTTTAGAAATTAGAATTGTTGTAAACTACAGCGGTTCAACGTTTTCTAGGAATAGACTAACTTAGTTTATTCAGCTAGCTAACTTGGTACAGTATTCTTCCGTGAAAACCGCCCAGGGCACCGTATCCTATGACGCCATAGCTAACTAGCATGCTAGCATCCAATAACACACGGTTTAGCACCAATACTTGGTTACAACAAACTACCAATAGTGTGTTAACACACTAAACAGATCATTCGTGTCCGTGTCTAGTTCCTTTCATAACGCAGAAATAATTAAACGTTGGCTAGCTAGCACAAAGTCAGTCATGCTAGCTACACAAGTGGACTACACATCTCGAATGTTCAGAAAGTGAAGCTTTACGTTGCAAAATTCTCATTGACTAAAATGATATTGTATTTAGTTGCTACAGTACTGCTAGTTGGTAGTGTTGGCTAGCTAGCAAAGGCTGCGGTGTTGACTTTGTTTGAAAAACGGCGTCGTTGCGAACTAATGTAGCCGGCTAGCTAACCTCGATAGTTTCTCTATACTACACCTTTATCTTTGATACAAAGACAACTATGTAGCTAGCTAACGTTACGCTAATCAAATCGTTCCGTTGTAATGTAATGTGTCATATTACCTGTGGAGCGAAGTACAGCATGACTACTCACTCCAACTCCTACAGATTGAGGAGAACCTGCAGCCCTCTGCCATACTCTGCCAAATGTATGTAATTTTCCATTCAATTGTATGATGATGCATCTTTCAATATTATTTTAATATCTTTATCTTTCAATGTTTGTAAGACTATTATTTGACACTTCCAGTACATGGACACAATTCAATTGGCATCAAAAAGGAGGTGAGAACATGTTGTAGGATAGCTGCATTTCAAGTTTAAGTTGACTTACACCCACATAGCAGTCAATGCAAACTGAAATCCATGAGCATACAAATGGCATCTAAGTAATTTTTGGTGATGGGTGTTCCTGCCCATTACTTTGACTACCCCCTGACCAAAACAATCTATGAAGGGGGAGTTGAGGCTGACGGCGAAGTCGGCACATAACTGTGTCCTTCTTTCATGGAGCCGGGGTGAGGACAGGGTATGTAGTGTCTCTGTATAGCTGGAGGATCCCCCTAGGATGGTCTGGCTTGCCTTAACCGGAAGCCAGTGTAGAGAGAGGCTAGCACTGAAGTAATATGATCAAATCTTTTGATTCTAGTCCAGATTCTAGCAGCCGCGTTTAGCACCAACTGGAGTTTATTTAGTGCTTTATCCGGGTAGCCGGAGAGTAGAGCATTGCAGTAGTCTAATCTAGAAGAGACAAAAGCATGGATTAGCTTTTCTGCATCGTTTTTGAACAAACTGTTTCTGATTTTTGCAACGTTACGAAGATGGAAAAAAGCTGTCCTTGAAATATTCTTCATATGTTCGTCAAAAGAGAGATCAGGGTCCAGAGTAACGCCGAGGTCCTTCACAGTTTTTTTTTTTTGACGACTGTACAACCTTCAAGATTAATTGTCAGATTCAACAGAAGATCTTTTTGTTTCTTGGGACCTAGAACTAGCATTTCTGTTTTGTCTGAGTTTAAAAGTAAAACATTTGCCGCCATCCACTTCCTTATGTCTGAAACACAGGCTTCCAGGGTAAGCAATTTTGGGGCTTCACCATGTTTCATCGAAATGTACGGCTGTGTGTCGTCCGCATAGCAGTGAAAGTTAACATTGTGTTTCCGAATGACATCACCAAGAGTTTTTATTTAATTTTTTTATTTAACCTTTATTTAACCAGGTAAGCCAGTTGAGAACAAGTTCTCATTTACAACTGCGACCTGGCCAAGATAAAGCAAAGCAGTGCGATAAAAACAACAACACAGAGTTACATATGGGGTAAAACAAAACATAAAGTCAAAATATATAGTAAAATATATAAAACGGATCCTTGAGGAACACTGAAACTTACAATTGATTTGTCAGAGGACAAACCATCCACAGAGACAAACTGATATCTTTCAGACAGATAAGATCTAAACCAGGCAAGAACCTGTCCGTGTCGACCAATTAGGGTTTCCAATCTCTCCAAAAGAATGTGTTGATCGATGGTGTCAAAAGCAGCACTAAGGTCTAGGAGCACGAGGACAGATGCAGAGCCTTGGTCTGACGCCATTAAAAGTGCAGTCTCAGTGCTATGATGGGGTCTAAAACCAGAGTGAAGCGTTTCGTAAAGATATTTTGTCTTCAGGAAGGCAGTGAGTTGTTGCACAACAGCTTTTTCTAAAATGTTGAGAGGAATAGGCGATAGTTTTTTACATTTTCTGGGTCAAGGTTGGGCTTTTTCAAGAGAGGCTTTATTACTGCCACTTTTAGTGAGTTTGGTACACATCCAGTACCAGGAAGTACCAGATCAATGTGGAGCTATATACAGGGAGTACCGGTACCAGATCAATGTGCAGAGGTATGAGATATTTGAGGTAGATATGTACATGAAGGCAGGGTAAAGTGACTAGGCATCAGGATAGATAAAAATAAGGTATTTGAGGTAGATATGTACATGAAGGCAGGGTAAAGTGACTAGGTATCAGGATATATAATAATAAGGTATTTGAGGTAGATATGTACATGAAGGCAGGGTAAAGTGACTAGGCATCAGGATAGATAATAACAAGGTATTTGAGGTAGATATGTACATGAAGGCAGGGTAAAGTGACTAGACATCAGGATAGATAATAATTCCCGAGTGGCGCAGTGGTCTAAGGCACTGCATCGCAGTGCTAGCTGTGCCACTAGAGGTCCTGGTTCGATTCCAGGCTCTGTCGCAGCCGGCCGCGACCGGGAGACCCATGGGGCGGTGCACAATTGGCCCAGCGCCGTCCAGGGTAGGGGAGGGTTTGGCCGGCAGGGATGTCCTTGTCCCATCTGGCACTAGCGACTCCTGTGGCGGGCCGGGCGCAGTGCATGCTGACTCAGTCGCCAGGTTTCCTCCGGCACGTTGGCTTCCGGGTTGAGTGGGCACTGTGTCAAGAAGCAGTGCGGCTAGGTTGGGTTTATGTTTCGGAGGACGCACGACTCTCGACCTTTGCCTCTCCCGTGTCCGTACAGGAGTTGTAGCGATGGGACAAGACTGTAACTACCAATTGGATACCACGAAATTGGGGAGAAAAAAAAAAGGATAGATAATATTAAGAGTAAAATAAAGAACAGCAGCAAATGATGAGTGGAAAAGTGTGTGTGTCGGTCTGTGTGTGTATCAGTAGCATTCAGGGGAGGACCATCCTGCTCAGTGAATTTCATAAAAATAAAATGTGTAAAACAAAAGTTATCCTTTTTAGATAAAACTATGCTAAATATATTCACGTCACCAAATAATTGATTAAAACGCACTGTTTTGCAATGAAGGTCTACAGTAGCCTCAACAGCACTCTGTAGGGTAGCACCATGGTGTAGCCGGAGGACAGCTAGCTTCCGTCCTCCTCTTGGTACATTGACTTCAATACAAAACCTAGGAGGCTCGTGGTTCTCACCCCCTTCCATAGACTTACACAGTAATTATGACAACTTCCGGAGGACGTCCTCCAACCTATCAGAGCTCTTGCAGCTTGAACTGACATGTTGTCCACCCAATCAAAGGATCAGAGAATGAATCTAGTACTGAAAGCATAAGCTACAGCTCGCTAGCACTGCAGTGCATAAAATATGGTGAGTAGTTGACTCAAAGAGAGAGAAAGACAACAGTTTTCAACAAATTAACTTCTTCAGAAATGAAGGAGAAGCTAGAGAGAGAGAGAGATTTCGTCATTTTGTTTCACTTTCAGTTTCACTTACTTAGCTAGCAAATGCAGCTGGCTAGTTTAGTTACTCAAACACCCTGCTCAAACAGAGCGATGCTATGTTAGCTAGCTGGCTTATGACTATCCAACACAACACTGGAACTCTTCCAAGTCAAGGTAAGCTTTTGGTATTTCTAATTTATTGCCACCGGGTCCCACGGGTGTAACTGCTAACTGACTGTACACTGTAACGTTACTGCATGATCGTAGCGGGTTTACTAACGCGTTAGTTCTATTAGCTATGTTGACTAGGACGTTACTTTAGCTAATATGGGGACAACGATGTAGGCTGTGTGTAGCGGTTATGACATGGTTTGGCTTGGGGAGGTTTTTTCACCTGGTCACATTCAGTTTATGTGTTGTTCATTGAAGTCCACAAGCAAAAGGAGAGAGGAGGAGAGTGCATAGATGTGAGAAGGAATACAACGTGGCTGCTATGAAAGCGAACTGTGTTTATGCGTGATCAGGGGTGTATTCATTCCGCCGATTCTGTTGAAAAACGTTTCTTAAACGGAAGCAAATGAAACTGGGATAAAAAATACCTGAATTTGTCCAATAGAAACTCTCGTTTGCAACTGTTGGACTAATGATTACACCCTATATCAGCTAGATGCAGGCAATAATGTACAAGGCGGTATTGAATGTGTCACTGTCTGTCATCTCAAATTTGTCTCTCTACCTGTGTGCACCTACGTTGTAATCTTTCATTCATAGGCTAGGTTGTAGCAACCTCATGATGGGTACAGGGAACATTAGAGTATCATGTTGTAGCCTAAACCTATCGATGTTACATTGAACTGGGTGAATGGAATATGAATTAGAGTCATCCAATATGCTGTAATAGAAATAAGGCCATGCTCATGAAAAAAAGAAATGTCCTCCCTCATCTTAAACGGCATCGAACGCCACTGTGTGTAAATGAATTGCAAAGACAGGCAATCCAGCTCATAAAGTTCAACATATATACAGTTCCAGTCAAAAGTTTGGACACACCTACTCATTCAAGGGTTTTTCTTTATTTTTACTATTTTCTACATTGTAGAATAATAGTGAAGACATCAAAACTATGAAATAAAACATATGGAATCATGTAGTAACCAAAAAAGTGTTAAATCAAAATATATTTTATATTTGAGATTCTTCAAATAGCCACCCTTTGCCTTGATGACAGCTTTGCACACTCTTGGCATTCTCTCAACCAGCTTCACCTGGAATGCTTTTCCAACAGTCTTGAAGGAGTTCCCACATATGCTGAGCACTAGATGGCTGCTTTTCCTTCACTCTACGGTCCGACTCATCCCAAACCATCCCAATTGGGTTGAGGTCGGGTGATTGTGGAGGCCAGGTCATCTGATGCAGCACTCCATCACTCTCCTTCTTGGTAAAATAGCCCTTACACAGCCTGGAGGTGTGTTGGGTCATTGTTCTGTTGAAAAACAAATGATAGTCCCACTAAGCCCAAACCAGATGGGATGGCGTATTGCTGCAGAATGCTGTGGTAGCCATGCTGGTTAAGTGTGAATTCTAAATAAATCACAGACGGTGTCACCAACAAAGCACCCCCACACCATAACACCTCCTCCTCCATGCTTTACGGTGGGAACTACACATGCAGAGATCATCCGTTCACCTACACCACGTCTCACAAAGACATGGCTGTTGGAACCAAAAATCTCAAATTTGGACTCCAGACCAAAGGACACATTTCCACCGGTCTAATGTCCATTGCTCGTGTTTCTTGGCCCAAACAGGTCTCTTCTTCTTATTGGTGTCCTTTAGTAGTGGTTTCTTTGCAGCAATTCAATCATGAAGGCCTGATTCACACAGTCCCCTCTGAACAGTTGATGTTGATATGTGTCTGTGACTTGAACTCTGTGAAGCATTTATTTGGGCTGCACTTTCTGAGGCTCTAATGAACTTATCCTCTGCAGCAGAGGTAACTCTGGGTCTTCCATTCCTGTGGCGGTCCTCATGAGAGCCAGTTTCATCATAGGGCTTGATGGTTTTTGCGACTGCACTTGAAGAAACATTCAAAGTTCTTGAAATGTTCCGTATTGACTGACCTTCATGTCTTAAAGTAATGATGGACTGTCATTTCTCTTTGCTTATTTGAGCTGTTCTTGCTATAATATGGACTTGGTCTTTTACCAAATAGGGCTATCTTCTGTATACCCCCCTACCTTGTCACAACACAACTGATTGGCTCAAATGCATTAAGAAGGAAATAAATTCCACAAATTAACTTTTAAGAAGACTCACCTGTTAATTGAAATGCATTCCAGGTGACTACCTCATGAAGCTGGTTGAGAGAATGCCAAGAGTGTGCAAAGCTGTCACCAAGGCAAAGGGTGGCTATTTGAAGAATCTTAAATATAAAATATATTTGGATTTGTTTAACACTTTTTTGGTTACTACATGATTCCATATGTGTTATTTAATAGTTTTGATGTCTTCACTATTATTCTACAATGTAAAAAATATTTAAAAAATTAAGAAAAACCCTTGAATGAGTAGGTGTGTTCTAAAACCTTTGACTGGTACTGTAGGTAGAAGCTACCGAATGTAATTTTTGATGAGATTGGACATTTACAAAAGAACGTGAACGAGAGACATAGTGCAAATGAACAATGTTTTGACACATGCAGTGCTGGCTCTGGAGCAGCTGTATCTGTGTGGAGTCGCTAGGACAACGGGCCTGCCTGCCCTGGAGTCGCTAGGGCAACGGGCCTGCCTGCCCTGGAGTCGCTAGGGCAACGGGCCTGCATGCCCTGGAGTTGCTAGGGCAACGGGCCTGCCTGCCCTGGAGTCGCTAGGGCAACGGCCCTGCCTGCCCTGAGAAAGAGAAGGTGGGGGGAGGAGCAGACTGGCAGAGTAAGTAGAGTAGAAAACACACAAGGAACTCAAGACAGCAGAAGCAGCTGTGCAGATTTCTCAAACAGGCAGAAAGCAAACACAATATGATGCCCAGTCACCTTATTAATTCCGCCACTTACTGAGATAACTAGCAAGTTAAACTTAGGGGTCGCGTTAACGCATAAGTATGCTTTTTTTCACACAGGAAAAAAAAAACGGCGAAGGGAGTTCCCTGGACTAGAGGGAGTTACCATTAACCAATCATTTCCTTTTAAATCAAATCAAATCAAATCAAATTTTATTGGTCACATGCGCCGAATACAACAGGTGCAGACATTACAGTGAAATGCTTACTTACAGCCCTTAACCAACAGTGCATTTATTTTTAACAAAAAAAGTAAAAATAAAACAACAACAAAAAAAGTGTTGAGAAAAAAAGAGCAGAAGTAAAATAAAGTGACAGTAGGGAGGCTATATATACAGGGGGGTACCGTTGCAGAGTCAATGTGTAATAACAGTAGGGAGGCTATATATATACAGGGGGTACCGGTGCAGAGTCAATGTGCGGGGGCACCGGCTAGTTGAGATAGTTGAAGTAATATGTACATGTGGGTAGAGTTAAAGTGACTATGCATAAATAATTAACAGAAGGGAAGGGAAATGAACAAGTGCACACTCCAGGATAAATGAGAGATGATTGGTTAATGGAAACTCCTTCTAGCCCACGCCTACACCAATCCAATGCGTTTACATTTGTAGGGAGTAGTGAACGAGTGCACACTTCAGGAGGAAGGAGAGATTATTGGGACGCGCGCCATAAATCCAGCGCTCTCCGTGGTTCTGAAGCCTTACAGGTTTCGGGTTGGAGCGCTGCGCACGGCCTGCGGTACCGAACACCTGGTGCTGAGCGGACAGCTGGGGGGGGGACCTTCTCCTGATAAATTACTTCCTGAATGCTGTGCCACACCCAGTCAGTCAGAATACAACAGTCCAGTCATCACAAACAGGCGTTAATAATTCATTACATTGAGTCATTTCAGGAGGCTATTGTTTTAGGTCTGGTTTAAACAAGGGGAGAAGAATCCAAGCAGAACGGATTTCCTAACCGTTTTTTTAGAACTATAACCAGACCCGTCGCCAGACCTCAGTCTTAAGGGGGGCATATGAAATGCATGGGAGGGCAGGGCACAATTATTATTAGCCTACAGTACGTATATTTAATAATAAATTCCCTCAAGTGGGGGGGGGGGCACAAGCATTTTTGGGGGCGGCCCCGGCCCCCTATGGCCCGCCCATAGCGACGGGTGTGACTATAACCTGACGTTTTCAAACATTCAATGGAAGAAAAACAATGTGAAGTCTTGTTTATAATTATGCTTCAGATGAGGGAGTAGACTGGTTAATTAAAATAACGGCGCTAGGACCCGGAAAGAACCCGTTTCCGACTCTCCTCCTCCTCCTCCTCCTCCTCCCGGGGAGCACGCGCGAGACGTTTGGGTCCACCGGTCACCTGCTCGAGGAGCTCGCTATCCATTCATACTAGCACAGCACCGGGGAGAAAAGAGGACGGATGTGATTATCACGTAGGACGCTCTTTGTCTTTGTCTCTGTCTCTGTCTCTCTCTCTCCGCAGCCATGCTGTCTCGCGACTGTAGCACCGCTGCCGTCCGGCACCGATCGAGCGTGTGCAGAACGTAGAAATTGTCGCACGCCCGGAATGAAATTTAAAAACACTGTGATAGTTGGTTGGTGAGGTTTCTGCTTCCTAAATTTGGATTATTCGGGATTCCTGGATTCCTTTTTTTTTTTTTACGCTTGCGAATCCCAGGAATATCTAACCAGACGTGACAGAGCGAGCCCATAGCAACCGATTCCCACCGTGAAGACACATCAGATGTTTATCTGGTCCAAGACCAAGTGAACGGCTTTTATTCATCTATTCTAGTTAAACATAGAATTATCTGACGGAGAACAATGTCCAAGGCTGCAACGTTTAATTATACAATAACCTACAATTTCTCCATTTAACCTACAAAGAACTAGCCTATGTAGATAGGGATATGCACTATAAGGTAGTAGATTGATATAACGTTAGAAAAGAGCCTGCACCGTTTCTTCTGCATCACGCTACAATAGACTGAACAGACGATAACGATGGTGCCCTTAAACTACAGTAAGATGCTGGTGTGACGTTGCTGGATCCCTGATTCTCTCTGTATGCACCATATCTTCACTGCCCAGCCCAGCGGCAGACAGACAGACAGACAGGCAGACAGGCAGACAGACAGACAGACAGGCAGACAGGCAGGCAGGCAGACAGACAGACAGGCAGACAGGCAGACAGGCAGGCAGACAGACATACAGACAGAGGAGGGCTGGACCGCTATTGGCTACGGTAAAACCGGCAAGTAGCATCAGCATCGTTGTGTTAACAAGAAACCGGGGAATCGCTTGGATTAGGCTACATCTCCTGGTCTGCCCGGCGTAACCTACCATAAGGGGACGTAGACTTGATCGATGAAGAGTCGTGATTATCGTTAACAGATGGACGGTTAGGCTGCTGTCGACCACTCTCTGGATCCCTTTTCATTTTACCAACATCCTGATGATGAGAACTTAAATAAAAAGATTCGGTAAAACCCGGGAGAAAGAACCGTTTGAGTCTGTGTGAATCCCATTAGTTGACGGTGGCCGCCATGTCTCTGAACAAGACTATCGAGCTGGAACATTTCGACGAACGGGACAAGGCTCGTCGTGGCCGGTCAACGCGCTCCGCTGGCGCTTCTACCGGCGGGGGGTCTGGTTCGAGAGGTAGCAGCCTGGTGCCGAGCCCCGCGCACAGCGCCAACTGTAGCTACTACCGAACGCGCACGCTGCAGACTCTCACCTCGGAGAAGCGCGCCAAGAAGGTCCGGTTCTACCGGAACGGGGACAGGTATTTCAAAGGGCTGGTGTATGCGGTGTCTAACGACAGGTGCCGGTCTTATGATGCGCTGCTGATGGAGCTGACCCGTTCCCTGGCGGACAACCTGCACCTGCCACAGGGCGTGCGCGCCATCTATACGGTGGACGGGACCAAGAAGATCACGTCTATGGATGAACTGGTGGAGGGTAAGGGTGTGTGTGTGTGTGTGTGTGTGTGTGTGTGTGTGTGTGTGTGTGTGTGTGTGTGTGTGTGTGTGTGTGTGTGTCCATCACATCTAAAAGTCTCACCTGAATTCGTATTTATCATTTATTTTCCCGCAGAATGAGACAAATTCCTCTGCTATATACAGTACCAGTCAAAGGTTTGGACACACCTACTCATTCAAGGGTTTTTATTTTATTTGTACTATTTTCTACATTGTAGAGTAATAGTGAAGACATCACAACTAAGAAATAACACACATGGAATCATGTAGTTACCAAAATATATTTTATATTTGAGATTCTTCAAAGTAGCCACCCTTTGCCTTGATGACAGCTTTGCACACTCTTGGCATTCTCTCAACCAGCTTAGTGAGGAATGCTTTCCCAACAGTCTTGAAGGAGTTCCCACATATGCTGAGCACTTGTTGGCTGCTTTTCCTTCACTCTGCGGTCCAACTCATCCCAAACCATCTCAATTGGGTTGAGGTCGGGTGATTGTGGAGGCGAGGTCATCTGATGCAGCACTCCAGCACTCATCACCCGTCTTGCTAAAAGAGCCCTTACACAGCCTGGAGGTGTGTTGGGTCATTGTCCTGTTGAAAAACAAATGATAGTGCCACTAAGCCCAAACCAGATGGGGTGGCGTATCGCTGGTTAAGTGTGCCTTGAATTCTAAATAAATCACAGACAGTGTCGCCGGTTTTTAAGTAATCTCCCGACATCCTTGGTACCTGAACAACCAGGCTGCATGCACCCCCCCCCCCCCCCCCCCCCACACACAAACACAGCCCCATGGGTAATCATGGAAAGTTCCCTGGAAATGGAAAAACATTGGCTACCGTTAATAGAACAGTCTTTTGTTCCATTAACGGTAGCTCTAGCCGGTGAACGTGAGGGAGCCAGTCAGAATGTAGAGTAGAGTACCGGTAAGTGCTGCTGTTACCGGGTCAATGAGGGGGTGGGGTTTAGAGAGCGACTGGCAGTATAGGTTAGATAAGGTTAGAATGATAATAGACTGACATGCCCTGTCTGGGTCTCAGTGTTAAGGCCACTCTGGCTGTATATCAATAGTCTAAAGAAGCCTCCTCCTCTCCTCTCCTCTCCTCTCCTCTCCTCTCTCCTCTCCTTCCTCTCAATAGTCTAAAGAAGCCTCCTCTCCTCTCCTCTCCTCTCCTCTCCTCTCCTCTCCTCTCCTCTCCTCTCCTCTCCTCTCCTCTCCTCTCCTCTCCTCTCCTCTCCTCTCCTCTCAATAGTCTAAAGAAGCCTCCTCCTCTCCTCTCCTCTCCTTCCTCTCAATAGCCTAAAGAAGCCTCCTCTCCTCTCCTCTCCTCTCCTCTCCTCTCCTCTCCTCTCCTCTCCTCTCCTCTCCTCTCCTTCCTCTCCTCTCCTCTCCTCTCCTCTCCTCTCCTCTCCTCTCCTCTCCTCTCCTCTCCTCTCCTCTCCTCTCCTCTCCTCTCCTCTCCTCTCCTCTCCTCTCCTCTCCTCTCCTTCCTCTCCTCTCCTCTCCTCTCCTCTCAGGTTTTGATAACACTGTGTTTGACCTTGGTACTGGGTGACATTGGAGGATAGATAGTGAATAAAACTCTGCCAGTGTAGAGTGTGTGTGTGTGTGTGCGTGTGTGTGCGTGGTGTGTGTGTTACAGTACAATTTGCATAAGGTAATGATAGAGCTAGTCCTGCACATTGGGTCATTTTTGCATAATCCTCTCCTGTCACTGTTCCCACAGGAACCTACGTTTAGTTTAATCAGACATTATGTTCTCTTCTTATTTTGGGTCATTTTAGAATAATTGCTTTATGACAAAAAATTGCCTCACCCCTTGAATTCCAGTGAACTTTTGGGTACATCTACTGAGACAGTTACTGATAAGGAGGAGGGGGCTTCTTTAGACTATTGAGATAGAGGAGGGGAGAGGAGAGGAGAGGAGGTGGGGAGAGGAGAGGAGGAGAGGAGAGGAGAGGAGAGGAGAGGAGAGGAGAGGAGAGGAGAGGAGAGGAGAGGAGAGGAGAGGAGAGGAGAGGAGAGGAGAGGAGAGGAGGTGGGGAGAGGAGAGGAGAGGAGGAGAGGAGGTGGGGAGAGGAAAGGAGGGGAGGGGGGGAGAGGAGAGGAGAAGGTGAGGAGAGGAGAGGAAGAGAGAAGAGGAGGGGGGAAGAGGAGGGGAGAGGAGGAGGGGAGAGGAGAGGAGGAGGGGAGAGGAGGAGGGAGGAGAGGAGAAGAGAGGGCAGGAGGAGAGGAGAGGAGAGGTGTGCAGATATTCCTTTTAAGGTAGCGGTGGTGTTGAACTACAGAGGTGAGCACTCCAAAGAGATGCAGTCCCCTCCTAAAACAGAGGTTGGTATGATAAATAGAAGTGATGAAGCCTGACCTGACATCAGAAATGGCACCCTCTCCCCTTTATAGTGCACTACTTTTGACCAGAGCCTTATGGGCCCTCGGTCAGTAGAGCACTATGTAGGGCACCATGTAGGGATGCAACCGTCTCTTCTGCTCTGATACACACGCTGTCTGCGGTGTGACCTCTGACCTCTGAGTTTGACATGCAATACTGCCTCACTGTATCACATGAAAGACGTCTAGTCATGTTCTGAAGAAATAGAGGTTGTCAAGAGTAATGGTATCCTAAAGTATTGAACTGGGACTGATGTATTCATGTTGGCTCTCCCTCCCGCCCGCCCTCCCGCCCTCCCGCCCGCCCTCCCTCCCTCCCTCCCTCCCTCCCTCCCTCCCCCCAGGTGAGTGTTACGTGTGTGCGTCCAACGAGCCCTATCGTAAACTGGACTACACCAAGATCAACAACCCAAACTGGAAACCTGGTGCTACCACTGGCACCTCTACCGGTTCCTCTACCGGTTCCTCTACTGCTACCTCCACCGGGACAAGGTCAGGGTCTGGTCCAGGCCCCAGCGGTCAACAGGTGGTCAGTCAGTCGGACCTTAGGGAACAGAGAGAGAGTAAAGACTTTATAAAGCCTAAGCTGGTCACAGTGATCCGCAGTGGAGTGAAGCCGAGGAAAGCAGTGAGGATCCTATTGAACAAGAAGACGGCACATTCCTTTGACCAGGTTCTGGAGGATATTACTGAAGCTATCAAACTGGACTCTGGTGCCGTGAAGAGACTTTATACACTGGACGGGAAGCAGGTAGGACAGAGAGGGAGTGTGTGTGTGTGTTCAGTGTGTGTGTGTTCAGTGTGTGTGTGTGTTCAGTGTGTGTGTTCAGTGTGTGTGTGTTCAGAGACAGAGAGATGTATTTATCTGTGTCAATAAGCATTAGAGACAGGATAGATGTATTTATCTGTGTCAGTAAGCATTAGAGAGAGACAGAGAGACAGATAGATGTATTTATCTGTGTCAATAAGCATTAGAGAGAGACAGAGAAATGTATTTATTTGTGTCAATAAGCATTATAGAGAAACAGGGAGATGTATTTATTTGTGTCAAAAAGCATTATAGAGAGACAGAGAGATGTATTTATCTGTGTCAATAAGCATTAGAGAGAGACAGAGAGATGTATTTATCTGTGTCAATAAGCATTAGAGACAGGATAGATGTATTTATCTGTGTCAATAAGCATTCGAGAGAGACAGAGAGATGTATTTATCTGTGTCAATAAGCATTAGAGACATGATAGATGTATTTATTTGTGTCAATAAGCATTATAGAGAGACAGAGATGTATTTATCTGTGTCAATAAGCATTAGAAAGAGACAGAGAGATGTATTTATCTGTGTCAATAAGCATTAGAGACAGGATAGATGTATTTATCTGTGTCAATAAGCATTAGAGAGAGACAGAGAGATGTATTTATCTGTGTCAATAAGCATTATAGAGAGACAGAGAGATGTATTTATCTGTGTCAATAAGCATTAGAGAGAGACAGAGAGATGTATTTATCTGTGTCAATAAGCATTAGAGAGAGACAGAGAGATGTATTTATCTGTGTCAATAAGCATTAGAGAGAGACAGAGAGATGTATTTATCTGTGTCAATAAGCATTATAGAGAGACAGAGAGATGTATTTATCTGTGTCAATAAGCATTATAGAGAGACAGTGAGACAGATAGATGTATTTATCTGTGTCAGTAATCATTATAGAGAGACAGAGAGATGTATTTATCTGTGTCAATAAGCATTATAGAGAGACAGAGAGACAGATGTATTTATCTGTGTCAATAAGCATGAGAGAGAGACAGAGAAATGTATTTATTTGTGTCAATAAGCATTATAAAGAAACAGGGAGATGTATTTACTTGTGTCAATAAGCATTATAGAGAGACAGAGAGATGTATTTATCGGTGTCAATAAGCATTAGAGAGAGACAGAGAGATGTATTTATCTGTGTCAATAAGCATTAGAGAGAGACAGAGAGATGTATTTATCTGTGTCAATAAGCATTATAGAGAGACAGAGAGATGTATTTATCTGTGTCAATAAGCATTATAGAGAGACAGAGAGACATATGTATTTATCTGTGTCAATAAGCATTAGAGAGAGACAGAGAAATGTATTTATTTGTGTCAATAAGCATTATAGAGAAACAGGGAGATGTATTTACTTGTGTCAATAAGCATTATAGAGAGACAGAGAGATGTATTTATCGGTGTCAATAAGCATTAGAGAGAGACAGAGAGATGTATTTATCTGTGTCAATAAGCATTAGAGAGAGACAGAGAGATGTATTTATCTGTGTCAATAAGCATTAGAGAGAGACAGAGAGATGTATTTATCTGTGTCAATAAGCATTAGAGAGAGACAGAGAGATGTATTTATCTGTGTCAATAAGCATTAGAGAGAGACAGAGAGATGTATTTATCTGTGTCAGTAAGCATTAGAGAGAGACAGAGAGATGTATTTATCTGTGTCAATAAGCATTATAGAGAGACAGAGAGATGTATTTATCTGTGTCAATAAGCATTAGAGAGATAGAGAAACAGAGAGATGTATTTATCTGTGTCAATAAGCATTATAGAGAGACAGAGAGATGTATTTATCTGTGTCAATAAGCATTATAGAGAGACAGAGAGATGTATTTATCTGTGTCAATAAGCATTAGAGAGAGACAGAGAGATGTATTTATCTGTGTCAGTAAGCATTATAGAGAGACGGAGAGATGTATTTATCTGTGTCAATAAGCATTATAGAGAGACAGAGAGATGTATTTATCTGTGTCAATAAGCATTAGAGACAGGATAGATGTATTTATCTGTGTCAATAAGCATGAGAGAGAGACAGAGAGATGTATTTATCTGTGTCAATAAGCATTAGAGAGAGACAGAGAGATGTATTTATCTGTTTCAATAAGCATTATAGAGAGACAGAGAGATGTATTTATCTGTGTCAATAAGCATTAGAGAGAGACAGAGAGATGTATTTATCTGTTTCAATAAGCATTAGAGACAGAGAGATGTATTTATCTGTGTCAGTAAGCATTATAGAGAGACAGAGAGACAGATAGATGTATTTATCTGTGTCAATAAGCATGAGAGAGAGACAGAGAGATGTATTCATCTGTGTCAATACGCATTAGAGAGAGACGGAGAGATGTATTTATCTGTGTCAATAAGCATTATAGAGAGACAGAGAGATGTATTTATCTGTGTCAATAAGCATTAGAGACAGGATAGATGTATGTATCTGTGTCAATAAGCATTAGAGAGAGACAGAGAGATGTATTTATCTGTGTCAATAAGCATTAGAGACAGGATAGATGTATTTATCTGTGTCAATAAGCATTAGAGAGAGACAGAGAGATGTATTTATCTGTGTCAATAAGCATTAGAGAGAGACAGAGAGATGTATGTATCTGTGTCAATAAGCATGAGAGAGAGACAGAGAGATGTATTTATCTGTGTCAGTAAGCATTATAGAGAGACAGAGAGACAGAGAGATGTATTTATCTGTGTCAATACGCATTAGAGAGAGATGGAGAGACAGAGAAATGTATTTATCTGTGTCAATTAGAATTAGAGCGAGACAGAGAGATGTATTTATCTGTGTCAATAAGCATTAGAGAGAGACAGGGATATGTATTTATCTGTGTCAATAAGCATTATATATAGACAGAGATATGTATTTATCTGTGTCAATAAGCATTAGAGAGAGACAGAGAGATGTATTTATCTGTGTCAATAAGCATTATAGAGAGACAGAGAGATGTATTTATCTGTGTCAATAAGCATTAGAGAGAGACAGAGAGATGTATTTATCTGTGTCAATAAGCATTAGAGAGAGACAGAGAGATGTATTTATCTGTGTCAATAAGCATTATAGAGAGACAGAGAGATGTATTTATTTGTGTCAATAAGCATTATAGAGAGACAGAGAGATGTATTTATCTGTGTCAATAAGCATTAGAGAGAGACAGAGATATGTATTTATCTGTGTCAATAAGCATTATATATAGACAGAGAGATGTATTTATCTGTGTCAATAAGCATTAGAGAGAGACAGAGAGATGTATTTATCTGTGTCAATAAGCATTATAGAGAGACAGAGAGATGTAGTTATCTCTTTCACAACACGTGTTGGAACCAAAATTATTTTCCAATCGTTTTGGTCTAAACAGAACCATTATTTCAGTTCCACGGTTCCGACCAGCAAAATAAAGTTCTGAACCGGTTCAACCCAAAGAGTATCGTTCCTTTCTGTTCCTTATTAAAACTCTGAAATCAATTTTGTTTTACATTTAGCTTGACGTTAAATTACTTCACCAATGGATAGAGGAGCTTGCTATGGATCGGGCAAGCTACACTGTACACAGTACCAGTCAAATAATATATAAATATTAGGACGAGCAATGATGGAGTCCAGAGTATAAATACAGTATATATACAGTACCAGTCAAAAGTTTTAGAACACCTACTCATTCCAGGGTTTTTCTTTATTTTTACTATTTTCTACATTTTAGAATAATAGTGAAGACATCAAAACTATGAAATAACACATATGGAATCATGTAGGAACCAAAAAAGGGTTAAACAAATCAAAATATATTTTATATTTGAGGTTCTTCAAAGTAGCCACCCGTTGCCTTGATGACAGCTTTGCACACTCTTGGCATTCTCTCAACCAGCTTCATGAGGTAGTCACCTGGAATGCATTTCAATTAACATGTGTGCCTTCTTAAATGTTAATTTGAAACTACAAGTGTAATGGCTGTGCTCAAACAGAGAAACAGATCCCAATCAAAGGTGTTATTACGTGCTCCACTAAGGCAGTTATTTATCTTATAAGTTGTCCTTGCGGTAAATATTATGTGGGTAAAACAAAGTGCAAATTAAAAGTACGAATCTCGGAGCATCGTAGCACCATTAGGTGCAAAAACTCGACACACCCAGTCGCTGCCCACTTTTTGGAAGCGAACAACTCGATTTCGTCCCTACGTTATATCGGCATCGAACATGTCACCCTCCCTAGGAGAGGGGGTGACCTCAATAACTTATCGTTTAAACGAGAGGCTGCCTGGATCTTTAATTTAAAGACCCTTGTTCCCTTCGGTCTCAACGTAGACTTTGATCTGAAGCCATTCTTGTGATTATTGTGATTTTGCTATTCATTGTAAATGTTTGTGGGCCGATGTAGCCAAGTTGTATCTATGATCGTATGCTATCTATTCATGTTTTTTGTATGTTCTGTTTATCTGTGAATTAACCAATGCTATCGGGCCACACCCGGCCATGATTACAGACACCTGTGTGTGTGTCCTTTGACACTATATAAACTAGTGACCCGCAGTGTTTGTCATTATACCCTGATGAAGACAGCTTGTCTGTCCAAACGTTGGTTATTAGGTTATTGCATCTGAGCTCCTAGAGTGAGTATCTCCTTTTCTTTTTCAACTAGGGGCAGGTAGCACAGCAGGCAGGTAGCACAGCAGACAGGTAGCACAGCAGGCAGGTAGCACAGCAGGCAGGTAGCACAGCAGGCAGGTAGCACAGCAGACAGGTAGCACAGCAGACAGGTAGCACAGCAGGCAGGTAGCACAGCAGGCAGGTAGCACAGCAGGCAGGTAGCACAGCAGGCAGGTAGCACAGCAGACAGGTAGCACAGCAGGCAGGTAGCACAGCAGGCAGGTAGCACAGCAGGCAGGTAGCACAGCAGACAGGTAGCACAGCAGGCAGGTAGCACAGCAGGCAGGTAGCACAGCAGGCAGGTAGCACAGCAGACAGGTAGCACAGCAGGCAGGTAGCACAGCAGGCAGGTAGCAAAGCAGGCAGGTAGCACAGCAGGCAGGTAGCACAGCAGACAGGTAGCACAGCAGGCAGGTAGCACAGCAGGCAGGTAGCACAGCAGACAGGTAGCACAGCAGGCAGGTAGCACAGCAGGCAGGTAGCACAGCAGGCAGGTAGAACAGCAGACAGGTAGCACAGCAGGCAGGTAGCACAGCAGGCAGATAGCACAGCAGACAGGTAGCACAGCAGACAGGTAGCACAGCAGACAGGTAGCACAGCAGGCAGGTAGCACAGCAGGCAGGTAGCACAGCAGGCAGGTAGCACAGCAGGCAGGTAGCACAGCAGGCAGGTAGCACAGCAGGCAGGTAGAACAGCAGACAGGTAGCACAGCAGGCAGGTAGCACAGCAGGCAGGTAGCACAGCAGACAGGTAGCACAGCAGACAGGTAGCACAGCAGACAGGTAGCACAGCAGGCAGGTAGCACAGCAGGCAGGTAGCAAAGCAGGCAGGTAGCACAGCAGGCAGGTAGCACAGCAGACAGGTAGCACAGCAGGCAGGTAGCACAGCAGGCAGGTAGCACAGCAGACAGGTAGCACAGCAGGCAGGTAGCACAGCAGGCAGGTAGCACAGCAGACAGGTAGCACAGCAGACAGGCTGGAATACGTTTCTGAGTGACAGTGAGGCGCTTTGTTGTGTTTTTTTGTGGGACTGGAAAAAAAATGCCCCTAACATAAAATAAAGTTATTAACCGGTTCCCATGCTTTTAAAATAACGGTTCTGTTCCGGAACAGTATAGATCACTTTCGTTCTCGGTTCTGGTTCTGTTAATCGAAAAATGACGTTCTTTTAAGGTTTTCTGTTCTGTTCCCTGAACCGGTTCCCACCCCTGATACTAACATTAAAATGGGCTGAGAGACTTAATAGTACAGTGGCTTGCGAAAGTATTCACCCCCCCCCCCCCTTGGCATTTTTCCTATTTTGTTGCCTTACAACCTGGAATTAAAATAGATTTTGGGGGGGTTTGTATCATTTGATTTACACAACATGCCTACCGCTTTGAAGATGCAAAATATTTTTTGGGGTGAAACAAACAAGAAATAAATAATAAAACTTGAGCGTGCATAACTATTCACCCCCCCAAAATCAATACTTTGTAGAGCCACCTTTTGCAGCAATTACAGCTGAAAGTATCTTGGGGTATGTCTCTATAAGCTTGGCACATTTAGCCACTGGGATTTTTGCCCATTCTTCAAGGCAAAACTGCTCCAGCTCCTTCAAGTTGGATGGGTTCCGCTGGTGTACAGCAATCTTTAAGTCATACCACAGATTCTCAATTGGATTGAGGTCTGGGCTTTGACTAGGCCATTCCAAGACATTTAAATGTTTTCCCTTAAACCACTCGAGTGTTGCTTTAGCAGTATGCTTAGGGTCATTGTCCTGCTGGAAGGTGAACCTCCGTCCCAGTCTCAAATCTCTGGAAGACTGAAACAGGTTTCCCTCCAGAATTTCCCTGTATTTAGCGCCATCCATCATTCCTTAAATTCTGACCAGTTTCCCTGTCCCTGCCGATGAAAAGCATCCCCACAGCATGATGCTGCCACCACCATGCGTCACTGTGGAGATGGTGTTCTCGGGGTGATGAGAGGTGTTGGGTTTGCACCAGACATAGCGTTTTTTTTATGGCCAAAAAGCTCAATTTTAGTCTCATCTGACCAGAGTACCTTCTTCCATATGTTTGGGGAGTCTCCCACATGCCTTATGGTGAACACCAAACGTGTTTGCTTATTTTTTTCTTTAAGCAATGGCTTTTTTCTGGCCACTCTTCTGTAAAGCCCAGCTCTGTGGAGTGTACGGCTTAAAGTGGTCCTATGGACAGATACTCCAATCTCCGCTGTGGAGCTTTGCAGCTCCTTCAGGGTTATCTTTGGTCTCTTTGTTGCCTCTCTGATTAATGCCCTCCTTGCCTGGTCCGTGAGTTTTGGTGGGCGGCCCTCTCTTGGCAGGTTTGTTGTGGTGCCATATTCTTTACATTTTTAAATAATGGATTTAATGCTGAGCCGTGGGATGTTCAAAGTTTCTGATATTTTTTTATAACCCAACCCTGATCTGTACTTCTGCACAACTTTGTCCCTGACCTGTTTGGAGAGCTCCTTGGTCTTCATGGTGCCGCTTGCTTGGTGGTGCCCCTTGCTTAGTGGTGTTACAGACTCTGGGGCCTTTCAGAACAGGTGTATATATACTGAGATCATGTGACACTTAGATTGCACACAGGTGAACTTTATTTAACTAATTATGTGACTTCTGAAGGTAATTGGTTGCACCAGATCTTATTTAGGGGCGTCATAGTAAAGGGGGTGGATACATATGCACGCACCACCTTTCCATTATTTATTTTTTTGAATATTTTTAAACAAGTTATTTTTTTCATTTAACTTCACCAATTTGGACTATTTTGTGTATGTCCATTATATGAAGTCCAAATACAAATCTATTTAAATTGCAGGTTGTAATGCAACAAAATAGGAAAAACGCCAAGGGGGATGAATACTTTTGCAAGGCACTGTAGTTCTTGCTGAAGAAGACGAAGAAGTGTTCTGGGCCCCTTTCAGTTTGTTCATCCACCTTACAGCAATCTAGCAGTCATACTGATGAGTCATACAGAGGAGAGAAGAAAGAACAGGAGAGAGAGGAGAGAGGGCAGAACAGGAGAGAGAGGAGAGAGAGCAGAACAGGAGAGAGAGGAGAGAGAGGGCAGAACAGGAGAGAGAGGAGAGAGGGCAGAACAGGAGAGAGAGGAGAGAGGGCAGAACAGGAGAGAGAGGAGAGAGAGCAGAACAGGAGAGAGAGGAGAGAGAGCAGAACAGGAGAGAGAGGAGAGAGAGCAGAACTGGAGAGAGAGGAGAGAGCAGAACAGGAGAGAGAGGAGAGAGCAGAACAGGAGAGAGAGGAGAGAGCAGAACAGGAGAGAGAGGAGAGAGAGCAGGAGAGGAGAGAGAGGAGAGAGAGCAGAACAGGAGAGAGAGGAGAGAGAGCAGAACAGGAGAGAGAGGAGAGAGCAGAACAGGAGAGAGAGGAGAGAGAGCAGAACAGGAGAGAGAGGAGAGAGGGCAGAACAGGAGAGAGAGGAGAGAGCAGAACAGGAGAGAGAGGAGAGAGCAGAACAGGAGAGAGAGGAGAGAGAGCAGGAGAGGAGAGAGAGGAGAGAGAGCAGAACAGGAGAGAGAGGAGAGAGAGCAGAACAGGAGAGAGAGGAGAGAGCAGAACAGGAGAGAGAGGAGAGAGAGCAGAACAGGAGAGAGAGGAGAGAGCAGAACAGGAGAGAGAGGAGAGAGAGCAGAACAGGAGAGAGAGGAGAGAGCAGAAGAGGGGAGAGGGCGGGAGAGGAGAGAGAGGAGAAGGTGGGAGTAGAAAAGAGAGGGAGGGGGAGAGGAGAGAGAGGGAGGGAGGGAGGGAGGGAGGGGTAGAGGAGAGGAGAGGAGAGAGAGGTGGTTTGAGGAAAGAGAGGGAGGGAGGGCGGGAGGGGTAGCGGAGGGGAGAGATTCATTTGTATGCTGCAGGGCTCCTACTGCAGGGCTCCTACTGCAGGGCTCCTACTGCAGGGCTCCTACTGCAGGGCTCCTACTGCAGGGCTTCTACTGCAGGGCTCCTACTGCAGGGCTTCTACTGCAGGGCTCCTACTGCAGGGCTTCTACTGCAGGGCTCCTACTGCAGGGCTCCTACTGCAGGGCTCCTACTGCAGGGCTTCTACTGCAGGGCTCCTACTGCAGGGCTCCTACTGCAGGGCTCCTACTGCAGGGCTCCTACTGCAGGGCTCCTCCTCCTACTGCAGGGCTCCTACTGCAGGGCTCCTCCTCCTACTGCAGGGCTTCTACTGCAG
>NC_140026.1:1670794-1705794 GCF_964263955.1 Coregonus lavaretus | reverse complement strand
CTAACTGACAAAAATAATTGGTAGATAGCTTGCTAGACACAAAGAATTTGTAACGAATGTTGGCCATCTCCCTTGCATAACAACATGATTTGTTGCTAACGTTGGCCATCTACCTTGCATAACAACATGATTTGTAGCTAACGTTGGCCATCTACCTTGCATAACAACATGATTTGTTGCTAACGTTGGCCATCTACCTTGCATAACAACATGATTTGTTGCTAACGTTGGCCATCTACCTTGCATAACAACTTGATTTGTAGCTAACGTTGGCCATCTACCTTGCATAACAACATGATTTGTTGCTAACGTTGGCCATCTACCTTGCATAACAACATGATTTGTTGCTAACGTTGGCCATCTACCTTGCATAACAACATGATTTGTTGCTAACGTTGGCCATCTACCTTGCATAAAAACATTATTTTTTTACATGTACAACTAGCTGGCTAAGTAGATTAATACGATTCACAAGACAAGAGGAACACGTACAGTTGAAGTCGGAAGTTTACATACACTTAGGTTGGAGTCATTAAAACTCGTTTTTCAACCACTCCACAAATTTCTTGCTAACAAACTATAGTTTTGGCAAGTCGGTTAGGACATATACTTTGTGCATGACACAAGTAATTTTTCCGCCAATTGTTTACAGACAGATTAATTCAATGATTGATTGATTAATTGACAGGTCGACAGGACAGGAGTTTGCTCTGAAGATTATCGACAAAGCTCGTTGCTGTGGGAAGGTACTGACTCAACCTATGTACTGATCAGATTGATTGATTGATTGACTGACTGATTGATGTATTGATATATGCGTTGATTAGGAGCACCTGAAATAGAGAACGGGGTGGCGGTGTTAAGGAGGGTCAGACTGACTCCTTGATTGATTGATATATAGATTGATTGATTGACTGACTGATTGATGTATTGATGTATGTATTGATCAGGAGCACCTGATAGAGAACGAGGTGGCGGTGTTAAGGAGGGTCAGACACCCCAGCATTATACAGCTGATCGAGGTTGACGACACGCCCACAGAACTCTACCTCGTTATGGAACTGGTCAAGGTTAAAGGAGCTATCAGCAGTTTAAAACAATGACGAAGCGATTCCCCGCCCCCCCCTGTTTCTGTAAAAAGCTGAGGGATGGGGCCCGGAGAAATGTAACCATTCAAAATTAATAGACAGAGTAATGGTTGCAAGGACTGACCTTTCCATGACGTCAACGTTATGGTGTTAATCATGTTTTGAGGCTATACAGTGTTTGTTTGCATTTACTTTGTTTACAAACATTGGAGTAAAACAAGGTTCTGATGGGGTTCTGATGGGGTTCTGATGGGGTTCTGATGGGGTGTGACAGTTGAACTAAAGCTCATGAGGCATTTAGTTTAGGGATAATCAACGAGGGGCTATGCGTTCTATGGACAATAATGAACGACGTGGAGGGTCTGTTTCCGACACGCCAGCGGAGTGGCGCCAACCTTCTGGAGTAGCTAGCAAGTTCAATAGGTAGCTACGGTAGTTGCCTTGGTAACCAAACAAACAGACAGTAGCTTGCTATTATGAAAATCTAATTCAACACTGCCAATGTTTTCAATTCGACTTTTACTTTGAAAAGCAGCTCAAACATAGAACATGTAAGAATTAACTATAGCCATTCAATTATGCAGTGCATTATAGGGTAGTAATGCACGCTCTAGAATGCCCTTCTAGCCAATCAGAATTGAGTATTCAACAATGCCATGATATAATAAGTTATATTCTTCAAGAATCAATGGGTACATATCGCTCATAGAATCAATGGGTACATATCATTCATAGAATCAAATCGGGTACATATAATTAATTTATATAAATCCAGAAATGGTTTTGGCAACTGCTGATTGGCCCTTTAAAGCTACAGTACATGGTGTCATGGTTAGTCTGTTCTTGCATCTAAAACACTGTCTGTGAATTTAGAGAGCGCCCCATCTCCCTTAACCCCCATCTCTCAGCTTTATAACAAAACAAGTGGCTGGAGCCGGGATCCCATTTTGTTGTTTTTCAAATCGTAAATTCTTGTTTAACTCACATGGTTAAGGTACTGTCAAGTCATGAATTGTACCAATATAATAGTAATTTGATGTGTGTGTGTCTGTGTGTGTGTTCGTATGTGTGTGTCTGTGTTCATATGTCTGTGTGTCTGTGTGTGTGTTCGTATGTGTGTGTCTGTGTGTGTGTTCGTATGTGTGTGTGTGTCTGTGTTCATATGTGTGTGTGTCTGTGTGTGTGTTCGTATGTGTGTGTCTGTGTGTGTGTTCGTATGTGTGTGTGTGTCTGTGTTCATATGTGTGTGTCTGTGTGTGTGTGTCTGTTCAAATGTATGTGTGTGTGTGAGTGTGTGTTCATATGTGTGTGTGTCTGTGTGTGTGTGTTCATATGTGTGTGTCTGTTCAAATGTGTGTGTGTGTGTGAGTGTGTGTTCATATGTGTGTGTGTCCAGCATACTGACCTGTGTGTGTGTGTTATCTCTCTGCAGGGTGGAGATCTGTTTGATGCCATCACATCTTCCACTAAATACACAGAGAGAGATGCCAGTGCCATGGTCTTCAACTTGGCTGGAGCTATCCAATACCTACACCGTATGAACATAGTCCACAGAGACATCAAACCTGAAAACCTGCTGGTATATAAACCTTACGTACACACCTATACCAGGATCAGGGTTGGAGGTAAAACCTACAGGAGGGTAGCTCTCTCCAGGAACAGGGTTGGAGGTAAAACCTACAGGAGGGTAGCTCTCCAGGAACAGGGTTGGAGTTAAAACCTACAGGAGGGTAGCTCTCCAGGAACAGGGTTGGAATTAAAACCTACAGGAGGGTAGCTCTCCTGGAACAGGGTTGGAGTTAAAACCTACAGGAGGGTAGCTCTCCAGGAACAGGGTTGGAGTTAAAACCTACAGGAGGGTAGCTCTCTCCAGGAACAGGGTTGGAGTTAAAACCTACAGGAGGGTAGCTCTCCAGGAACAGGGTTGGAGTTAAAACCTACAGGAGGGTAGCTCTCTCCAGGAACAGGGTTGGAGTTAAAACCTACAGGAGGGTAGCTCTCCAGGAACAGGGTTGGAGTTAAAACCTACAGGAGGGTAGCTCTCCAGGAACAGGGTTGGAATTAAAACCTACAGGAGGGTAGCTCTCCAGGAACAGGGTTGGAGTTAAAACCTACAGGAGGGTAGCTCTCCAGGAACAGGGTTGGAGTTAAAACCTACAGGAGGGTAGCTCTCCAGGAACAGGGTTGGAGTTAAAACCTACAGGAGGGTAGCTCTCTCCAGGAACAGGGTTGGAGTTAAAACCTACAGGAGGGTAGCTCTCCAGGAACAGGGTTGGAGTTAAAACCTACAGGAGGGTAGCTCTCTCCAGGAACAGGGTTGGAGTAAAAACCTACAGGAGGGTAGCTCTCCAGGAACAGGGTTGGAATTAAAACCTACAGGAGGGTAGCTCTCCAGGAACAGGGTTGGAGTTAAAACCTACAGGAGGGTAGCTCTCCAGGAACAGGGTTGGAGTTAAAACCTACAGGAGGGTAGCTCTCCAGGAACAGGGTTGGAGTTAAAACCTACAGGAGGGTAGCTCTCTCCAGGAACAGGGTTGGAGTTAAAACCTACAGGAGGGTAGCTCTCCAGGAACAGGGTTGGAGTTAAAACCTACAGGAGGGTAGCTCTCTCCAGGAACAGGGTTGGAGTTAAAACCTACAGGAGGGTAGCTCTCCAGGAACAGGGTTGGAGTTAAAACCTACAGGAGGGTAGCTCTCTCCAGGAACAGGGTTGGAGTTAAAACCTACAGGAGGGTAGCTCTCCAGGAACAGGGTTGGAGTTAAAACCTACAGGAGGGTAGCTCTCCAGGAACAGGGTTGGAGTAAAAACCTACAGGAGGGTAGCTCTCCAGGAACAGGGTTGGAATTAAAACCTACAGGAGGGTAGCTCTCCAGGAACAGGGTTGGAGTTAAAACCTACAGGAGGGTAGCTCTCCAGGAACAGGGTTGGAGTTAAAACCTACAGGAGGGTAGCTCTCCAGGAACAGGGTTGGAGTTAAAACCTACAGGAGGGTAGCTCTCTCCAGGAACAGGGTTGGAGTTAAAACCTACAGGAGGGTAGCTCTCCAGGAACAGGGTTGGAGTTAAAACCTACAGGAGGGTAGCTCTCTCCAGGAACAGGGTTGGAGTTAAAACCTACAGGAGGGTAGCTCTCCAGGAACAGGGTTGGAGTTAAAACCTACAGGAGGGTAGCTCTCCAGGAACAGGGTTGGAGTTAAAACCTACAGGAGGGTAGCTCTCTCCAGGAACAGGGTTGGAGTTAAAACCTACAGGAGGGTAGCTCTCCAGGAACAGGGTTGGAGTTAAAACCTACAGGAGGGTAGCTCTCCAGGAACAGGGTTGGAGTTAAAACCTACAGGAGGGTATCTCTCCAGGAACAGGGTTGGAGTTAAAACCTACAGGAGGGTAGCTCTCCAGGAACAGGGTTGGAGTTAAAACCTACAGGAGGGTAGCTCTCCAGGAACAGGGCTGGAGTTAAAACCTACAGGAGGGTAGCTCTCCAGGAACAGGGTTGGAGTTAAAACCTACAGGAGGGTATCTCTCCAGGAACAGGGTTGGAGTTAAAACCTACAGGAGGGTAGCTCTCCAGGAACAGGGTTGGAGAGCCCTGTTCTACAGCTATCATCACATAGCCAGTGTGAAGGTGTGTGTATCGAGTGTACCTGTCTCCTGTCTTTACCAGTGTAACCTCCAGGTATATGAGTATATCAACCTATCACCTGTCTCCTTTCGTTACCTGTGTAACCCCCCAGGTGTGTGAGTACCTGGATGGGACCAAGTCGTTGAAGCTGGGTGATTTTGGTCTGGCTACGGTTGTTGAAGGACCCCTGTATACAGTCTGTGGAACTCCCACATATGTAGCTCCTGAGATCATCGCTGAGACCGGGTAAGAGGAGTGTGTGTGTGTGAGTGTGTGTGTGTGTGTGTGTGTGTGTGTGTGTGTGTGTGTGTGTGTGTGTGTGTGTGTGTGTGTGTGTGTGTGTGTGTGTGTGTGTGTGTGTGTGTGTCCACTTCTCTCAGCTCTTTTCTTACACACCCTAAACACCTATCCTCTCGTCTGCAACTCTTCCTCAAGTTGTTGCTGTACATAAAATAAGAATGCACTATAATACTTTGATACTAACATTCACACCTTTTTGAGTGCGGTTGTGGTTTTATTTTATTTATCTCTGGATAAACCATAACCTGGACTTGAGAAGACGAGATCTCCACTGACGCCCAGGATCCTTCAATTCAAAGTCCCATTAACCAGCTCTGCAAACGTTGTTAAGTTCTGGTACTCACCAGAATATGGAGTTTCTCAGAGCAACTGTCGTCATTACTGCCGTTACGCACGTTATGTACTAGCACCTGCTCCTGGATCAGCCGACCTGTACTGCTCCTGGATCAGCCGACCTGTACCGCTCCTGGATCAGCCGACCTGTACCGCTCCTGGATCAGCCGACCTGTACTGCTCCTGGATCAGCCGACCTGTGTGTGGCAGCAATTACTGATTTTATTGGAGGAGCTGAAGGTGGATTTGGCGCATGCACACTTGGTCAAAACAATAGATCATTTTTATTTAGACTTTTGTGTACAGGTCGGCTGATCCAGGAGCAGTACAGGTCGGCTGATCCAGCAGCAGGTGCTAGTACATAACGTGCGTAACGGCAGTAATGACGACAGTTGCTCTGAGAAACTCCATATTCTGGTGAGTACCAGAACTTAACAACGTTTGCAGAGCTGGTTAATGGGACTTTGAATAGAAGGATCCTGGGCGTCAGTGGAGATCTCGTCTTCTCAAGCCCAGGTACTGATTCAGATAAGACCATCTTCTAAGTGACCGAAATGTAAAATAAATGATGTTGTCAACTTACCCGTGTGTGCTGCTAGATATGGTCTGAAGGTGGATATCTGGGCTGCAGGCGTGATCACCTACATCCTACTGTGTGGGTTCCCTCCGTTCCGCAGGTGAGTTCCGGAGGTGATAGTATGTTCACTGGTCTAAACGTTATGACTGGGTACACTCAGTCTCTCTCCTCTCCTACAGTGAGAATAACGACCAGGAGGAGTTGTTTGACCAGATACTCAGGGGGAAGCTGGAGTTCCCTTCCCCAGACTGGGACACAGTCAGCCTGCCGGCCAAGGTAGGAACCTGGGGGGTAGAGAGAAAGATGTGTGTGTCGATGGTATAACAGGAGATGGTATAACATTAGATGGTATAACATTAGATGGTATAACATTAGATGGTATAATATTAGATGGTATAACATTAGATGGTATAAATTAGATGGTATAACAGGAGATGGTATAACATTAGATGGTATAACAGGAGATGGTATAACATTAGATGGTATAACATTAGATGATATAACATTAGATGGTATAACAGGAGATGGTATAACATTAGATGGTATAACAGGAGATGGTATAACATTAGATGGTATAACAGGAGATGGTATAACATTAGATGGTATAACATTAGATGGTATAACAGGAGATGGTATAACAGGAGATGGTATAACATTAGATGGTATAACATTAGATGATATAACATTAGATGGTATAACAGGAGATGGTATAACATTAGATGGTATAACAGGAGATGGTATAACATTAGATAGTATAACAGGAGATGGTATAACAGGAGATGGTATAACAGGAGATGGTATAACATTAGATGGTATAACATTAGATGATATAACAGGAGATGGTATAACAGGAGATGGTATAACATTAGATGGTATAACAGGAGATGGTATAACAGGAGATGGTATAACATTAGATGGTATAACAGGAGATGGTATAACATTAGATGGTATAATATTAGATGGTATAACAGGAGATGGTATAACAGGAGATGGTATAACAGGAGATGGTATTACATTAGATGGTATAACAGGAGATGGTATAACAGGAGATGGTATAACATTAGATGGTATAACAGGAGATGGTATAACATTAGATGGTATAATATTAGATGGTATAACAGGAGATGGTATAACAGGAGATGGTATAACATTAGATGGTATAACAGGAGATGGTATAACATTAGATGGTATAACAGGAGATGGTATAACAGGAGATGGTATAACATTAGATGGTATAACAGGAGATGGTATAACATTAGATGGTATAACAGGAGATGGTATAACAGGAGATGATATAACAGGAGATGGTATAACAGGAGATGGTATAACAGGAGATGGTATAACAGGAGATGGTATAACATTAGATGGTATAACATTAGATGATATAACAGGAGATGGTATAACAGGAGATGGTATAACATTAGATGGTATAATATTAGATGGTATAACAGGAGATGGTATAACAGGAGATGGTATAACAGGAGATGGTATAACATTAGATGGTATAACAGGAGATGGTATAACAGGAGATGGTATAACAGGAGATGGTATAACATTAGATGGTATAACATTAGATGGTATAACAGGAGATGGTATAACAGGAGATGGTATAACAGGAGATGGTATAACATTAGATGGTATAACAGGAGATGGTATAACAGGAGATGGTATAACATTAGATGGTATAACAGGAGATGGTATAACAGGAGATGGTATAACATTAGATGGTATAACATTAGATGGTATTACAGGAGATGGTATAACATTAGATGGTATAACATTAGATGGTATAACATTAGATGGTATAACAGGAGATGGTATAACATTAGATGGTATAACAGGAGATGGTATAACAGGAGATGGTATAACAGGAGATGGTATAACATTAGATGGTATAACAGGAGATGGTATAACAGGAGATGGTATAACATTAGATGGTATAACATTAGATGGTATTACAGGAGATGGTATAACATTAGATGGTATAACATTAGATGGTATAACATTAGATGGTATAACATTAGATGGTATAACAGGAGATGGTATAACATTAGATGGTATAACAGGAGATGGTATAACATTAGATGGTATAACATTAGATGGTATAACAGGAGATGGTATAACATTAGATGGTATAACATTAGATGGTATAACAGGAGATGGTATAACATTAGATGGTATAACAGGAGATGGTATAACAGGAGATGGTATAACAGGAGATGGTATAACATTAGATGGTATAACATTAGATGGTATAACAGGAGATGGTATAACAGGAGATGGTATAACATTAGATGGTATAACATTAGATGGTATAACAGGAGATGGTATAACAGGAGATGGTATAACATTAGATGGTATAACAGGAGATGGTATAACATTAGATGGTATTACAGGAGATGGTATAACAGGAGATGGTATAACATTAGATGGTATAACATTAGATGGTATAACAGGAGATGGTATAACAGGAGATGGTATAACAGGAGATGGTATAACAGGAGATGGTATAACATTAGATGGTATAACAGGAGATGGTATAACATTAGATGGTATAACAGGAGATGGTATAACATTAGATGGTATAACAGGAGATGGTATAACATTAGATGGTATAACATTAGATGGTATAACAGGAGATGGTATAACATTAGATGGTATAACAGGAGATGGTATAACAGGAGATGGTATAACATTAGATGGTATAACAGGAGATGGTATAACATTAGATGGTATAACATTAGATGGTATAACAGGAGATGGTATAACATTAGATGGTATAACAGGAGATGGTATAACAGGAGATGGTATAACATTAGATGGTATAACAGGAGATGGTATAACAGGAGATGGTATAACAGGAGATGGTATAACAGGAGATGGTATAACATTAGATGGTATAACAGGAGATGGTATAACATTAGATGGTATAACAGGAGATGGTATAACATTAGATGGTATAACATTAGATGGTATAACAGGAGATGGTATAACAGGAGATGGTATAACAGGAGATGGTATAACATTAGATGGTATAACAGGAGATGGTATAACATTAGATGGTATAACAGGAGATGGTATAACATTAGATGGTATAACATTAGATGGTATAACAGGAGATGGTATAACATTAGATGGTATAACAGGAGATGGTATAACATTAGATGGTATAATATTAGATGGTATAACAGGAGATGGTATAACATTAGATGGTATAACAGGAGATGGTATAACATTAGATGGTATAACATTAGATGGTATAACAGGAGATGGTATAACATTAGATGGTATAACAGGAGATGGTATAACATTAGATGGTATAATATTAGATGGTATAACAGGAGATGGTATAATATTAGATGGTATAACAGGAGATGGTATAACAGGAGATGGTATAACATTAGATGGTATAACAGGAGATGGTATAACAGGAGATGGTATAACAGGAGATGGTATAACATTAGATGGTATAACAGGAGATGGTATAACAGGAGATGGTATAACAGGAGATGGTATAACAGGAGATGGTATAACAGGAGATAGTATACTGCACCACTTAGCGTAGTGGAATACAGATATACGCAGTTCAGCAATAGCCCCTGAAAACATAGCTCCTACATTGTTTTAATTATTGGAATACTGAATGTCACATGACCTCTTTCCTAGATGCTGATTGGTCAGATGCTGCAGGTGAACGCGGACACTCGTTATACCGCAGAGGAGGTCCTCTCACACCCCTGGGTTACGGTAGGTACACACACACACATACACACACAGGTCACCTACACACTGACCGACACAAACTCCACAATGTCCTCTTCCCTCATCTGAATAAACGTGTGTGTGTGTTGTGTGTGTGTGTGTGTGTGTGTGTGTGTGTGTGTGTGTGTGTGTGTGTGTGTGTGTGTGTGTGTGTTCTGCAGGACGAGGCAACCCTAGA
Source organism: Coregonus lavaretus (assembly GCF_964263955.1). Classification (NCBI taxonomy): domain Eukaryota; kingdom Metazoa; phylum Chordata; class Actinopteri; order Salmoniformes; family Salmonidae; genus Coregonus; species Coregonus lavaretus. The sequence continues at coordinate 1,695,937 of NC_140026.1, read as the reverse complement.
GAGCAGAAACGTGAACACAGAGACATTATCGTCAGCAACGGTGACCCCTGACCTTCCAGTGACCCCTACAGCGACCTTTGACCCTATGACCCCAGCAGCACAGAGTAGCCCTGCCCACAACAACACTACTAATCCCAACACTAAATCTGTTACCTCTCCACTCTGCTGAGGACACATCCCCTTTCAGCCCCTAGGCAAGGGATGGGCAACTTTGAATGGGGTGGGGCCCACAAAAAATCTGAATTCATCACGAGGGGCCGCAGCGGCTCGTGGGTGAAGAGAAGAATTTTGAAATTTTATAACTAATTTCCTGCAATTCTACACATTTTGCCACAGGGTGGAGAGAAATGTCTGCAGTTTTAAATATGATATCTGAATGAGAGTGACTAACAAAATCAATGGGAGACCACCGGTCGGTCATTCGACCATGATTACTACAAATTTAGATAGCTGGCTAGACTAATTTACCAATCTAAAAACATTTAGCTGACATGGGCTAATTGAGTGACTGTCAGTGACTGACATACAAGGAAATAGGTAGCTTAGTGGTTAAGAGCGTTGTGCCAGTAACCGAAAGGTCACTGGTTCTAATCCCCGAGCCAACTAGGTGAAAAAATCTGTCGATGTGCCCTTGAGCAAGGCACTTAACCCTAATTGCTCCTGTAAGTCGCTCTGGATAAGAGCGTCTGCTAAATGACTTAAATGTAAATGAAATACTGCAGATGCACGACCACATTCGTGTAATCTACTATTCTAACTCTCAACAGTAAATTGAGACCCTGACTGAGTTCCTAAAAAAAGATCTGCGAGCCTACAAAAGAGTTGCCCATCCCTGCCCTGGGCTCTTCTTTTATAAGTGAGGAGAAAACAGGGCTCCTAATGGAGCCCTAGACCCTAAACCCTACACCCTATGTATTTGTATGTGGAGATCTGAGAGGATTTGATTGGTCGAAGCAATATGGTGGAACTTCCACCTAGCCTATCAGAGGGCAAGGTGGAGCTATTACCATATTGCTTACACCTATCAAAATCCAGATCTCCACAAGTGCATAGGGCGTAGGGTCCATTTAGGATTGGGCCTTGAACTGTGGGCCACTTTCCATTTGGGATCCTAGCTGTGGAGAGGAGAGCTGATAGGACAGAAGTGTAGACAACAGTACTGTACTTTACCAACAACCTCAGATACTATACTGCCCAGTACCTCTCCACACATCTCTCTCTCTCTGTCTGTCTCTCTCTCTCTCTCTGTCTGTCTCTCTCTCTCTCTCTGTCTGTCTCTCTCTCTCTCTCTCTCTCGCTCTCTCTGTCTGTCTCTCTCTCTCTCTGTCTGTCTGTCTCTCTCTCTCTCTAACTCACATGTAGCTCATCTCTCCCTCTCTCTCTTACAAGAATGGAGTATTCTATGGAGAATGGAGTATACTATGGAGAATGGCGTATACTATGGAGAATGGAGTATACTATGGAGAATGGAGTATTCTATGGAGAATGGAGTTTCTACAGTATATTGTGTATATATGGTGTATATATGTGTGTCTGTGTGAGTTGTGCTTTAGAGAATGTAGCAGTATGGGGGAGGGGCGGGGTTGGTTTGGTTTTGGGGGACGTGGTGGGGGTTGGTTAGGGGGAGTGGTGGGGTGGATGGGGGGAGGGGTGGAGTGGGTGGGGGTTAGTTTGGGGGAGGTGGTGGGGGTTGGTTTTCGGGGAGGGGAGGGGGTGCCATTTTGAAACTTGAAAAAAATATATGGCCTTTCTTTGGCTCCTTCCTTGACATCCATTGACTAGAAAGGATTCCGTAAAGTCAACCATTAGACTTCGATAGACATCGCGTCATTGTATCTGTCCCATTATGGCATCTGTGAGAGCATGGGCAGCGTCATTGAGGACGTCTCCATTGGTCAATGTTCTTCTTCTACTACTTCTTCTATGAGTTGGTAAACAAACTGAAAGGGAGCACACTGCCCCCTAGAGTGTGTTATTGGAACAGGTATAAAGCCAAGGTTGGAGATGGTTCGCTCATGAGTATAATTCATTGGCTGATCCCTCCTGATGACCTGGATGGAATTATGTGATCCTTCCCTCTTAAACGTTTAATTAAAGATTCACCCATTTTGAATGTTATATTGTTTTTGTGCATCTCTGAGCGATGTTCTATCAATTCCCGGGGTCATTTAATGTTTTCATGTGTATCTGAGTTATTGGCGTTCAAGCAGACGGAAATTTGTCCGGTTTGACGTAGCACTGCGATAAAGCCGCTCTCATACACTGGAAGTTAATAGGAATATGACTTTTAGATCGTGAAAATGTCTATCATACATGTCAGATTTAAATATTGGCCGATGTCATAACGCCGGAGGTTGTCTTCTCTCGAATGAGCCATTGATCATATTTTAGCAATATTCCTATCTCGAGAAATGTGTAATTTAACAGAGGGTCCAACACATTCCTCCTGTTTGTCTGCCTCTTCAGTCCAGGGTGCGTTGCATGGTGCCGATCTGCAGGTTGAACACGGTGAGATTGTAGACTCCTAAATTGATAGTGCAGTTTGTTTAGACGATTTTTCAGCTAACTAGCTAGCTATTTCACATGCTGATATTGACTTTGGTATTATTGGGTGTAGCTACGTTAGCCAGCCAGCCAGCCCATAGAGAGAGCATTGCATTGTGGGTTTTGTAGTCGACTTGAGCAGCAACAGATTTCTACAACGATTTTTCACGTTGCAACCAACCTTACTTATAATGACAAAATGAAACATTTGTTCACAAATAAAATATAATTGTTATCACATAGTGTTATTTAACACTGTGAATTATAGGAATGAGTGGTTTTGGTTGGGTTTTTATTTTAAGGGGACTTTAAGCGGTTCTGGACGGGTTCAACCAACATGTTTGTGTACCAGAGTTGAGTGGTCAGAAATCCTGGTCACCGCTGGCCACAGCGCTCCACCTCCTTTCCAACCACTCCACTAAAAACCGCTCCTTGCACACAGGAAGAGAAAAAAAACCGCGCTCCAAATTCGCTCCATTCATTAAAATCACAATTTAACCAACAACCATCTATTTTTGTGACCACCTGGATCTACCATTTGGTTTTGAAGTATTGAAACCAAACCATATGATTTGAATGAAAATTATTTGAATAAACATGAAAAGGTGACTGTAAGAAGCGCACATCATTTCAAATAGGCTACATGTCATATTAAAACAGCATATAAACACTCTAAAATGGGTCAGGAGACAGACAGGGAGCCTAAGAAGGAACGAAAATGAATAATTTAGGCGATATTATTTCAATTATTTCAAGGCTATAGACAACAAAGAAATACATTGTGAAGCATTTGCGAGTGCGACACACTAGGCTGGTCGGGACATAAAGCGCTCAGCATTTAAACACCATTTTGTTGTATTAAATCATTATAGTCTATAAATTGCGCATATAGGCTGTGACTTACTTAGAATGAAATACAAATTAAACGGGAAAAAAAAAAAGCCTAATAAGGCTCAGTGCCTTTGAATTCATTTTTAGAAACACGAGTTTGGCCAGTCTGTAGCTTCAGGCTCATGCAATGGTGCAGGTTGGACCGAAATCAATTAGGGCCCTATTGTATACATTTTAAGTCATTTAGCAGACGCTCTTATCCAGAGCGACTTACAGTTAGTGAGTGCATACATTATTTTTGTTATTATTATTTTCCATACTGGCCCCCCCGTGGGAATCGAACCCACAACCCTGGCGTTGCAAACGCCATGCTCTACCAACTGAGCTACATCCCCTGCCGGCCATTCCCTCCCCTACCCTGGACGACGCTGGGCCAATTGTGCGCCGCTCCATGGGTCTCCCGGTCACGGCCGGATATGACAGAGCCTGAATAGATTAAAAAAAACATAAATGAAGGTAACTTTTAAAGAGACCCATGGGGGGTGCGGCGCACAATTGGCCCAGCGTCGTCCAGGGTAGGGGAGGGAATGGCCGGCAGGGATGTAGCTCAGCATGGTGTTTGCAACGCCAGGGTTGTGGGTTCGATTCCCACGGGGGGCCAGTATGAAAAAAAAATACTAAAACAAATTATGTATGCACTCACTAACTGTAAGTCGCTCTGGATAAGAGCGTCTGCTAAATGACGTAAATGTAAATGTAAGATCTGATTCTTAGTTATCTACCCATCTCATTCCTTTCTGTTAGCATGTGGTCGTAGTAAGTACACCGTCATAATAATAATATGCCATTTAGCAGACGCTTTTATCCAAAGCGACTTACAGTCATGTGCGCATACATTTTAACGTATGGTGGTCCCTGGGATCGAACCCACTACCCTGACGTTACAAGCGCCATGCTCTACCGATTGAGCTACAGAGGACCACATGCTGTTGGGATTCGTGTCTTTTCAGATTTCACAATGATTCTTTAGTTGTGGACACTACATCACCACACTCCCTCTCTTGCTCTTGGTCCTCATCTTTGTAAGTCACCTTGATTTAGCGCCTGTGTGTTTTTTCAGTTTCTTGATGAAAATATTTAGCGAACTCCATGACAGTAGCTAAAGCAAGGGGCTATTAGCAGCACACAAGTAGACTACTTGAAGGGAGCGCTACTGGAGCGAAATTGTAGAGGGCCAGAAGGCTTTATGCTCCGCTCAGCTGACATACTCTGTCGTGTACAGAGCGCTCTGTGAATGGAGCAACATCAATTGCTGCGCACTCTGGTTGTCCCTCTTCGCTTGCCGTTCTCCGCTCGCATCTTGAAACGCAGTATGTGAAATCTGACACCTCATTTGCATAGGGAGCGACGCGTCACATTTTCTGGCCAATCCAGACAAAGGATTCCCCTGGTTGTGACCTTTCCAGCTCTGCTTACATTACGGCAGATGAAACGCGACTAGCGATTACAGCAGACAGGCTCATCTCACTCAAATATTCTCATGCAGGATTTAGAGCTCTCAATATGAAACAATACTAAATCATTTCGTAGAATTGAAACAAGACCATTTTATCTTGGTCACAGAGGGGCGAAATCACCCCGTGCTTAAAAGCTGAAGTTGTAACGAGTCAGTAGACATTTGAATGGTGGCTCTGCGCCTCAGACGACGCTGGGCAGACAATTCTCTGTCATATCAGTTAAATGAAATGGGGGCCAATTATGTACTGTCACTAAGTATGATCATATTTGTTTTACAGTTATAAGAAAGGTGAAATATGATAGTAAGTCGTTCATAATTTGATTGTTACTATATTTAGAAAGCATCTTCATGATGAAGATATGTATTGTGTTTCTGGGAAGGGGGTATATGTTAGTTAAAACAAACTGGCTTGATGATGAAAATGTTATGTATTGTGTGTCTGGGGGGGGGGGGGGGGGGGGGTTATGGTTTGTATCTGCAACAATACATAAAACAGTGAGAATAAAGGTTGCAAAGATGACATCTTGACTACTGGTCATTGATTGTTTACTTGTAGACTACTGGAATTCTCCTTCCTGCCTTTCGCCAACTGCCAGAAAATCTTACATAACACGAGTCATAGAACCACTAGTATTAAAACATTATCATTTTTATTTGGATTAAAAAGCCTGTATGGAATATCCAGTTATACTGTAAGTAATATGACAAAGCAGTTAAAGACAGAAAGAAAATCCTAACCGATTTTCACTTAGTCATGCGTTGATAATTCATGACAGACTAAGTGGAAGTTAGGGTTAGCCCCATAGGAAACAGTTGAAGTGACCACTAGGTTACATGAAATACATGACCAGTTAGCACAGGTAGGTAGCAGGTTAAAAACAAAGAAATATAAATCACTGGAATGGCCCTTCAGACAATGGCAATAGGACTGCATCCCCTTGGGTACACTCAAAATGGGCGCCGCACCACCCATTACAGACCCACAGACTTGAACGTGGAATTACCATTCTAGTAATTATATTTCTATGGTTGAAAAGCAGTGTGCTGTAAGGCTGGCTTGCTGGTGATATTCTGATACTGGGATAGATTCAAAAGGATTCAGCAAACCATGTTTCCTATGTAGAATTACAACGGCTGCCATTTTGGCACCAATGTAAAGTTCTGAGATGTAAAATGGAGGGTAGTTTAGTGTCAATATGGAGGGCAGTTTAGTGTCAATATGGAGGGTAGTTTAGTGTCAATATGGAGGGCAGTTTAGTGTCAATATGGAGGGTAGTTTGGTGTCAATATGGAGGGTAGTTTAGTGTCAATATGGAGGGTAGTTTAGTGTCAATATGGAGGGTAGTTTAGTGTCAATATGGAGGGTAGTTTGGAGTCAATATGGAGGGTAGTTTAGTGTCAATATGGAGGGTAGTTTAGTGTCAATATTGAGGATAGTTTAGTGTCAATATTGAGGGTAGTTTAGTGTCAATATGGAGGATAGTTTAGTGTCAATATGGAGGGTAGTTTGGTGTCAATATGGAGGGTAGTTTAGTGTCAATATGGAGGATAGTTTAGTGTCAATATGGAGGGTAGTTTGGTGTCAATATGGAGGGTAGTTTAGTGTCAATATGGAGGGTAGTTTAGTGTCAATATGGAGGGTAGTTTGGAGTCAATATGGAGGGTAGTTTAGTGTCAATATGGAGGGTAGTTTAGTGTCAATATGGAGGGTAGTTTAGTGTCAATATTGAGGATAGTTTAGTGTCAATATTGAGGGTAGTTTAGTGTCAATATGGAGGGTAGTTTAGTGTCAATATGGAGGGTAGTTTGGTGTCAATATGGAGGGTAGTTTAGTGTCAATATGGAGGATAGTTTAGTGTCAATATGGAGGGTAGTTTAGTGTCAATATGGAGGGTAGTTTAGTGTCAATATGGAGGGTAGTTTAGTGTCAATATGGAGGGTAGTTTAGTGTCAATATGGAGGGTAGTTTAGTGTCAATATGGAGGGTAGTTTAGTGTCAATATGGAGGGTAGTTTAGTGTCAATATGGAGGGTAGTTTAGTGTCAATATGGAGGGTAGTTTAGTGTCAATATGGAGGGTAGTTTAGTGTCAATATGGAGGGTAGTTTAGTGTCAATATGGAGGATAGTTTAGTGTCAATATGGAGGATAGTTTAGTGTCAATATGGAGGATAGTTTAGTGTCAATATGGAGGGTAGTTTGGAGTCAATATGGAGGGTAGTTTGGAGTCAATATGGAGGGTAGTTTAGTGTCAATATGGAGGGTAGTTTAGTGTCAATATGGAGGGTAGTTTAGTGTCAATATGGAGGGTAGTTTAGTGTCAATATGGAGGGTAGTTTAGTGTCAATATGGAGGATAGTTTAGTGTCAATATGGAGGATAGTTTAGTGTCAATATGGAGGGTAGTTTAGTGTCAATATGGAGGGTAGTTTAGTGTCAATATGGAGGGTAGTTTAGTGTCAATATGGAGGATAGTTTAGTGTCAATATGGAGGGTAGTTTGGTGTCAATATGGAGGGTAGTTTAGTGTCAATATGGAGGGTAGTTTGGTGTCAATATTGAGGGTAGTTTGGTGTCAATATGGAGGGTAGTTTGGTGTCAATATGGAGGGTAGTTTGGTGTCAATATGGAGGCTAGTTTAGTGTCAATATGGAGGGTAGTTTAGTGTCAATATGGAGGGTAGTTTGGTGTCAATATGGAGGGTAGTTTGTCAAACTGTTTTGTATCTATCCCTTATCATACTGAGATGTAAACAGAATGCTTCGCTCATCAACCACATCAGTGCTACAACACTCAACTCATTCATTCTTCCGTTTAACAAACTCACACTTTCTCTCCGTCCTGTTACCTCTCACACCCACATCATACATATAGACCTGTTATATACACAGTGGACAAAACATTAGGAACACCTTCCTAATATTGAGTTGCACTCCCCTTTTGCCCTCAGAACAGCCTCAATTTGTTGGGGCGTGGACTCTACAAGGTGTCGAAAAGCGTTCCAGAGGGATGCTGGCCCATGTTGACTCCAATGCTTCCCACAGTTGTGTCAAGTTGGCTGGATGTCCTTTGGGTGGTGGACCTTTCTTAATACACACAGGAAACTGTTTGAGCGTGAAAAAACCCAGCAGCGTTGCAGTTCTTGACACAAACCGATGCGCCTGGCACCTACTACCACGCCCCATTCAAAGGCAATTAAATATTTTGTCTTGCCCGTTCACCCTCTGAATGGCACACATACACAATCCATGTCTCAACTGTATCAAGGCTTAAAAATCCTTCTTTAACCCGTCTCCTCCCCTTCATCTACACTGATTGAAATGGATTTAACATCAATAAAGGATCGTAGCTTTCACCTGGATTCAGCTGGTCAGTCTGTCATGGAAAGAGGAATGCTTAGTATACTCAGTATATTTACACACTTGACTTCTTGTTGTTGTTGTTACAGCCTTAATTTAAAATGGATTAAATTGAGATTTTTCACTGGTCTACACACAATACCCCATAATGTCAAAGTGGAATTATGTTTAAATTATTATTATTATTATTTATTTTTTTTAAATACAAATGAAAAAACTCAAATGTCTTGAGTCAATAAGTATTCAACCCCTTTGTTATGGCAAGCCTAAATAAGTTCAGGGGTAAACATTTGCTTAACAAGTCAAATAATAAGTTGCATGGACTCACTCCAGTGTTTAACATGATTTTTGAATGACTACCTCATCTCTGTACCCCACACATACAATTATCTGTAAGGTCCCTCAGTCGAGCAGTGAATTTCAAACACAGATTCAACCACAAAGACCAGGGAGGTTTTCCAATGCCTCGCAAAGAAGGGCACCTATTGGTAGATGGGTAAAAAAACAGACGTTGACTATCCCTTTGAGCATGGTGAAGTGATTAATTACACTTTGGATGGTGTATCAATACACCCAGTCACTACAAAAGATACAGGCGTCCTTCCTAACTCAGTTGCCGGAGAGGAAGGAAACCGCTCAGGGATTTCACCATGAGGCCAATGGTGACTTTAAAACAGTTACAGAGTTTAATGGCTGTGACAGGAGAAAACTGAGGATTGATCAACAACATTGTAGTTACTCCACAATACTAACCTAAATGACAAAGTGAAAAGAAGGAAGCTTTTACAGAATACAAATATTCCAAAACATGCGTCCTGTTTGCAACAAGGCACTATAAAGTAATACTGCAAAAAATGTGGCAAAGCAATTAACTTTTTGTCCTGAATACAAAGTGTTATGTTTGGGGCAAATCCAATACAACACATTACTGAGTACCACTCTCCATATTTTCAAGTATAGTGGTGGCTGCATCATGTTATGGGTATGTTTGTAATCATTAAGGACTAGGGAGTTTTTCAGGATAAAAAATAAACGGAATGGAGCTAAGCACATGCAAAATCCTAGAGGAAAACCTGGTTCAGTCTGCTTTCCACCAGACACTGGGAGACAAATTAACCTTTCAGCAGGACAATAACCTAAAACACAAGGCTAAATCTACACTGGAGTTGCTTACCAAGAAGACAGTGAATGTTCCTGAGTGGCCAAGTTACAGTTTTGACTTATATCTGCTTGAAAATCTATGGCAAGACTTGAAAATGGCTGTCTAGCAATGATCAACAACCAACTTGACAGAGCTTGAAGAATGTTTTAAAGAATAATGGGCAAATATTGTACAATCCAGGTGCGGAAAGCTCTTAGAGACTTACCCAGAAAGACTCACAGCTGTAATCGCTGCCAAAGGTGATTCTAACATGTATTGACTCAGGGGGTTGAATACTTATGTAATTTAGACATTTATGTATTTAATTTTCACTAAATTTGCAAACATTTCAAAAGACATGTTTGACTTTGTCATTATGGGGTATTGTGATCCAGGTGTGGAAAGATCTTAGAGACTCAGAAAGACTTACAATGTAATCCATTTTGAATTCAGGCTGTAACACGACAAAATGTGGAATAAGTCAAGGGGTATGAATACTTTCTGAAGGCACATATTTATATACACACTACATTACGAAAAGTATGTGGACACCTGCTCATCGAACATCTCATTCCAACATCATGGGCATTAATATGGAGTTGTCCCCCCCCTTTGCTGCTATAACAGCCTCCACTCTTCTGGGAAGGCTTTCCACTAGATGTTGGAACATTGCTGCGGGGACTTGCTTCCATTCAGCCACAAGAGCATTAGTGAGGTCGGGCGCTGATGTTGGGCGATTAGGCCTGGCTCGCAGTCGGCGTTCCAATTAATCCCAAAGGTGTTCGATGGGGTTGAGGTCAGGGCTCTGTGCAGGCCAGTCAAGTTCTTCCACACCGATCTCGACAAACAATTTCTGGGGCATTGTCATGCTGAAACAGGAAAGGGCCTTCCCCAAACTGTTGCCACAAAGTTGGAAGCACAGAATCGTCTAGAATGTCATTGTATGCTGTAGCGTTAAGATTTCCCTTCACTGGAACTAAGGGGCCTAGCCTGAACCATGAAAAACAAGCCCCAGACCATTATTCCTCTTCCGCCAAACCCAGATTCGTCCGTCGGACTGCCCGATGGTGAAGAGCGATTCATCACTCCAGAGAACGCGTTTCCACTGCTCCAGAGTCCAATGGCAGCGAGCTTTACACCACTTCATAATAACAGCCCTTACAGTTGACCGGGGCAGCTCTAGCAGGGCAGAAATATGACGAACTGACTTGTTGGAAAGGTGGCATCCGATGCCACGTTGAAAGTCACTGAGCTCTTCAGTAAGGCCATTCTACTGCCAATGTTTGTCTATGGAGATTGCATGGCTGTGTGCTCGATTTTATACACCTGTCAGCAACGGGTGTGGCTGAAATAGCTGAATCCACTAATTTGAAGGGGTGTCCACATACTTTTCATGTATATATCAATCACATAGTGTACATAGTCCTATTTGTAGCTGTCAGGAAGCAGTGTCAGGTAGTTTTTGGGGACCAGGCCTCGTCTCCCTCCTGCATCCCCCAGATACCACTCATCATCTACTGTCACCACCCCTGTCACTACCTCCCCCGCCTGGGAGAGAGAGAGAGAGCGGAAAAGACAGGGAGAGGGGGAAGAACAGGGGGAGAGAGAGTGAGAGAGAGAGAGAGGGGGGGAAGAGAGAGGGGAGGGAAAGAGAGAGAGCGAGAGAGAGCGGAAAAGACAGGGAGAGGGGGAAGAACAGGGGGAGAGAGGGGGAAAAACAGGGGGAGAGAGGGGGAAAAACAGGGGGAGAGAGGGGGAAAAACAGGGGGAGAGAGGGGGAAAAACAGGGGGAGAGAGGGGGGGAAGAGAGGGGGGGAAGAGAGAGGGGAGGGAAAGAGAGCGAGAGAGAGAGAGAAAGTACACAAATCATTAGACTTTGCTACTTAATTGGTAACAAAATATGAACACACAGAGCTGAGCAGGCCCACCTTCAGTGAGAGTTCATCTTCACTCTCTGCACTGAAATCAAACAGGACCTTGGCCACGCCCCTGGCCACAGGCTGGCCCGTCATTGGCTGAGCTGCAGAGAGGAGCAGAAAGTATGGTTAAACTCTGTCCATGTTGTGTGAAACTTCCCCCTAGGCATAGATCCAGGATCAGATTCCCCTCCCCAATCTAAACCTTAACCATTAGTGGGGGGGGAAAGCAGCTTCCCCTCCCCCCCAATCTAAACCTTAACCATTAGTGAGGGGGGAAAGCAGCTTCCCCTCCCCCAATCTAAACCTTAACCATTAGTGAGGGGGGAAAGCAAAAACTGAACCAGGATCAGTGTAACTTCACCCTACTCTGTGTGTCACCTGTGTTACAGGTGTGTGTGAAGGTAGTGGGGAACAGTCCCTCCCGCCCGTCCAGTGTTCCTCTGGTCCAGTCGGCGTCTACGCGCCGTGTTACTCTGATCAGCGCCCCCTGCTGGAACCACAGGTCCTCTGCAGTCTGACCTGGGAAATCATGCAGAGCCACAACCCACTGTTCTGCACCTTCTGATACACAAACACAGAGAGCGCATACACACACATATACACATTTAGAAATATTAACACACACACACACACAAATCTTAATGTACAGAAAGACAAGGCTATAGGATCAACAGCCTCACTGTAGAGAAAAACAAGGCTATATGTTTGGCTTTGTAACTGAAGGACCTTGGGTCTAATCACCTGAGGATTCAGCCGTCTTCGTGGTCGTCTCGACAAGTTCCTGTAACCCTGCCGACGGGGGTGGTTCCTCCAGGATCTCGGTGAAGGCCAGGGGGAAGATTCCTATTCGCCCGTGGATCTGACCCCGCCCCCACTCCTGATCAATCACATCCGTCAGAGCGATGACATCACCCTCGGAGAAGGTCAGCTCGTCTTCCTCCTCCCCCTCGTAGTCGAACCGCGCCACACACCTGGGACCACTACACACACACAGAGACAGGGGACAACAATACATTACACCTCGGACCACTACACACACACAGAGACAGGGGACAACAATACATTACACCTCACCACTACACACACACAGAGACAGGGGACAACAATACATTACACCTCACCACTACACACACACAGAGACAGGGGACAACAATACATTACACCTCACCACTACACACACACAGAGACAGGGGACAACAATACATTACACCTCACCACTACACACACACAGAGACAGGGGACAACAATACATTACACCTCACTACTACACACACACAGAGACAGGGGACAACAATACATTACACCTCACCACTACACACACACGGAGACAGGGGACAACAATACATTACACCTCACCACTACACACACACGGAGACAGGGGACAACAATACATTACACCTCACCACTACACACACACAGAGACAGGGGACAACAATACATTACACCTCACCACTACACACACACAGAGACAGGGGACAACAATACATTACACCTCACCACTACACACACACAGAGACAGGGGACAACAATACATTACACCTCACCACTACACACACACGGAGACAGGGGACAACAATACATTACACCTCACCACTACACACACACAGAGACAGGGGACAACAATACATTACCCCTCACCACTACACACACACAGAGACAGGGGACAACAATACATTACACCTCACCACTACACACACACAGAGACAGGGGACAACAATACATTACACCTCACCACTACACACACACGGAGACAGGGGACAACAATACATTACACCTCACCACTACACACACACACACACAGAGACAGGGGACAACAATACATTACACCTCACCACTACACACACACGGAGACAGGGGACAACAATACATTACACCTCACCACTACACACACACACACACAGAGACAGGGGACAACAATACATTACACCTCACCACTACACACACACAGAGACAGGGGACAACAATACATTACACCTCACCACTACACACACACGGAGACAGGGGACAACAATACATTACACCTCACCACTACACACACACACACACAGAGACGGGACAACAATACATTACACCTCACCACTACACACACACGGAGACAGGGGACAACAATACATTACACCTCACCACTACACACACACACACACAGAGACAGGGGACAACAATACATTACACCTCACCACTACACACACACAGAGACAGGGGACAACAATACATTACACCTCACCACTACACACACACAGAGACAGGGGACAACAATACATTACACCTCACCACTACACACACACAGAGACAGGGGACAACAATACATTACACCTCACCACTACACACACACACACAGAGACAGGGGACAACAATACATTACACCTCACCACTACACACACACAGAGACAGGGGACAACAATACATTACACCTCACCACTACACACACACAGAGACAGGGGACAACAATACATTACACCTCACCACTACACACACACAGAGACAGGGGACAACAATACATTACACCTCACCACTACACACACACACACGGAGACAGGGGACAACAATACATTACACCTCACCACTACACACACACAGAGACAGGGGACAACAATACATTACACCTCACCACTACACACACACGGAGACAGGGGACAACAATACATTACACCTCACCACTACACACACACGGAGACAGGGGACAACAATACATTACACCTCACCACTACAAACACACAGAGACAGGGGACAACAATACATTACACCTCACCACTACACACACACAGAGACAGGGGACAACAATACATTACACCTCACCACTACACACACACACACACAGAGACAGGGGACAACAATACATTACACCTCACCACTACACACACACGGAGACAGGGGACAACAATACATTACACCTCGGACCACTACACACACACGGAGACAGGGGACAACAATACATTACACCTCAACACTACACACACACAGAGACAGGGGACAACAATACATTACACCTCACCACTACACACACACGGAGACAGGGGACAACAATACATTACACCTCACCACTACACACACACAGAGACAGGGGACAACAATACATTACACCTCACCACTACACACACACAGAGACAGGGGACAACAATACATTACACCTCACCACTACACACACACGGAGACAGGGGACAACAATACATTACACCTCGGACCACTACACACACACTGAGACAGGGGACAACAATACATTACACCTCACCACTACACACACACGGAGACAGGGGACAACAATACATTACACCTCACCACTACACACACACGGAGACAGGGGACAACAATACATTACACCTCACCACTACACACACACAGAGACAGGGGACAACAATACATTACACCTCACCACTACACACACACAGAGACAGGGGACAACAATACATTACACCTCACCACTACACACACACGGAGACAGGGGACAACAATACATTACACCTCGGACCACTACACACACACTGAGACAGGGGACAACAATACATTACACCTCACCACTACACACACACGGAGACAGGGGACAACAATACATTACACCTCACCACTACACACACACGGAGACAGGGGACAACAATACATTACACCTCACCACTACACACACACAGAGACAGGGGACAACAATACATTACACCTCGGACCACTACACACACACGGAGACAGGGGACAACAATACATTACACCTCACCACTACACACACACGGAGACAGGGGACAACAATACATTACACCTCACCACTACACACACACGGAGACAGGGGACAACAATACATTACACCTCACCACTACACACACACGGAGACAGGGGACAACAATACATTACACCTCACCACTACACACACACAGAGACAGGGGACAACAATACATTACACCTCACCACTACACACACACAGAGACAGGGGACAACAATACATTACACCTCGGACCACTACACACACACGGAGACAGGGGACAACAATACATTACACCTCACCACTACACACACACACACAGAGATAGGGGAAAACAATACATTACACCTCACCACTACACACACACAGAGACAGGGGACAACAATACATTACACCTCACCACTACACACACACAGAGACAGGGGACAACAATACATTACACCTCACCACTACACACACACACACAGAGACAGGGGACAACAATACATTACACCTCACCACTACACACACACAGAGACAGGGGACAACAATACATTACACCTCGGACCACTACACACACACAGAGACAGGGGACAACAATACATTACACCTCACCACTACACACACACACACAGAGACAGGGGACAACAATACATAACACCTCACCACTACACACACACACACAGAGACAGGGGACAACAATACATTACACCTCACCACTACACACACACAGAGACAGGGGACAACAATACATTACACCTCGGACCACTACACACACACGGAGACAGGGGACAACAATACATTACACCTCGGACCACTACACACACACGGAGACAGGGGACAACAATACATTACACCTCACCACTACACACACACAGAGACAGGGGACAACAATACATTACACCTCACCACTACACACACACAGAGACAGGGGACAACAATACATTACACCTCACCACTACACACACACAGAGACAGGGGACAACAATACATTACACCTCACCACTACACACACACAGAGACAGGGGACAACAATACATTACACCTCGGACCACTACACACACACAGAGACAGGGGACAACAATACATTACACCTCGGACCACTACACACACACGGAGACAGGGGACAACAATACATTACACCTCACCACTACACACACACGGAGACAGGGGACAACAATACATTACACCTCACCACTACACACACACAGAGACAGGGGACAACAATACATTACACCTCACCACTACACACACACGGAGACAGGGGACAACAATACATTACACCTCACCACTACACACACACAGAGACAGGGGACAACAATACATTACACCTCACCACTACACACACACGGAGACAGGGGACAACAATACATTACACCTCACCACTACACACACACAGAGACAGGGGACAACAATACATTACACCTCGGACCACTACACACACACGGAGACAGGGGACAACAATACATTACACCTCACCACTACACACACACAGAGACAGGGGACAACAATACATTACACCTCACCACTACACACACACAGAGACAGGGGACAACAATACATTACACCTCACCACTACACACACACAGAGACAGGGGACAACAATACATTACACCTCGGACCACTACACACACACAGAGACAGGGGACAACAATACATTACACCTCACCACTACACACACACAGAGACAGGGGACAACAATACATTACACCTCACCACTACACACACACAGAGACAGGGGACAACAATACATTACACCTCACCACTACACACACACGGAGACAACAATAAATTACACCTCACCACTACACACACACGGAGACAGGGGACAACAATACATTACACCTCACCACTACACACACACAGAGACAGGGGACAACAATACATTACACCTCACCACTACACACACACAGAGACAGGGGACAACAATACATTACACCTCACCACTACACACACACAGAGACAGGGGGACAACAATACATTACACCTCGGACCACTACACACACACAGAGACAGGGGACAACAATACATTACACCTCACCACTACACACACACGGAGACAGGGGACAACAATACATTACACCTCACCACTACACACACTCGGAGACAGGGGACAACAATACATTACACCTCACCACTACACACACACAGAGACAGGGGACAACAATACATTACACCTCACCAATACACACACACGGAGACAGGGGACAACAATACATTACACCTCGGACCACTACACACACACAGAGACAGGGGACAACAATACATTACACCTCACCACTACACACACACAGAGACAGGGGACAACAATACATTACACCTCACCACTACACACACACGGAGACAGGGACAACAATACATTACACCTCACCACTACACACACACGGAGACAGGGGACAACAATACATTACACCTCACCACTACACACACACAGAGACAGGGGACAACAATACATTACACCTCACCACTACACACACACAGAGACAGGGGACAACAATACATTACACCTCACCACTACACACACACAGAGACAGGGGACAACAATACATTACACCTCATCACTACACAAACACGGAGACAGGGGACAACAATACATTACACCTCACCACTACACACACACGGAGACAGGGGACAACAATACATTACACCTCACCACTACACACACACAGAGACAGGGGACAACAATACATTACACCTCACCACTACACACACACAGAGACAGGGGACAACAATACATTACACCTCACCACTACACACACACACAGAGACAGGGGACAACAATACATTACACCTCGGACCACTACACACACACGGAGACAGGGGACAACAATACATTACACCTCACCACTACACACACACGGAGACAGGGGACAACAATACATTACACCTCACCACTACACACACACGGAGACAGGGGACAACAATACATTACACCTCGGACCACTACACACACACGGAGACAGGGGACAACAATACATTACACCTCACCACTACACACACACGGAGACAGGGGACAACAATACATTACACCTCACCACTACACACACACGGAGACAGGGGACAACAATACATTACACCTCACCACTACACACACACAGAGACAGGGGACAACAATACATTACACCTCGGACCACTACACACACACACGAAGACAGAGGACAACAATACATTACACCTCACCGCTACACACACACGGAGACAGGGGACAACAATACATTACACCTCACCACTACACACACACAGAGACAGGGGACAACAATACATTACACCTCACCACTACACACACACGGAGACAGGGGACAACAATACATTACACCTCGGACCACTACACACACACAGAGACAGGGGACAACAATACATTACACCTCACCACTACACACACACGGAGACAGGGGACAACAATACATTACACCTCACCACTACACACACACGGAGACAGGGGACAACAATACATTACACCTCACCACTACACACACACACAGAGACAGGGGACAACAATACATTACACCTCACCACTACACACACACGGAGACAGGGGACAACAATACATTACCCCTCACCACTACACACACACGGAGACAGGGGACAACAATACATTACACCTCACCACTACACACCCACAGAGACAGGGGACAACAATACATTACACCTCACCACTACACACACACAGAGACAGGGGACAACAATACATTACACCTCACCACTACACACACACACACGGAGACAGGGGACAACAATACATTACACCTCGGACCACTACACACACACGGAGACAGGGGACAACAATACATTACACCTCGGACCACTACACACACACGGAGACAACAACACATTACACCTCACCACTACACACACACAGAGACAGGGGACAACAATACATTACACCTCGGACCACTACACACACACGGAGACAACAACACATTACACCTCACCACTACACACACACAGAGACAGGGGACAACAATACATTACACCTCACCACTACACACACACGGAGACAGGGGACAACAATACATTACACCTCACCACTACACACACACAGAGACAGGGGACAACAATACATTACACCTCACCACTACACACACACGGAGACAACAACACATTACACCTCACCACTACACACACACAGAGACAGGGGACAACAACACATTACACCTCACCACTACACACACACAGAGACAGGGGACAACAATACATTACACCTCACCACTACACACACACGGAGACAGGGGACAACAATACATTACACCTCACCACTACACACACACAGAGACAGGGGACAACAATACATTACACCTCACCACTACACACACACAGAGACAGGGGACAACAATACATTACACCTCACCACTACACACACACGGAGACAGGGGACAACAATACATTACACCTCACCACTACACACACACTCGGAGACAGGGGACAACAATACATTACACCTCACCACTACACACACACGGAGACAGGGGACAACAATACATTACACCTCACCACTACACACACACTCGGAGACAGGGGACAACAATACATTACACCTCACCACTACACACACACGGAGACAGGGGACAACAATACATTACACCTCACCACTACACACACACAGAGACAGGGGACAACAATACATTACACCTCACCACTACACACACACAGAGACAGGGGACAACAATACATTACACCTCACCACTACACACACACAGAGACAGGGGACAACAATACATTACACCTCACCACTACACACACACGGAGACAGGGGACAACAATACATCATTGTGTGTGTCTGTGTGTGTCTCACCTGACAGGTGCTGTGACCGGTTGGGCCTTCTCTACACGGGGCTGAGATGGGAGGATGGACTGAAGGAGGAAACAAGATTAAATAAGAAAAATAAAACTCATATTTTTAAAAAGGATATATGTGATGCATTTACCGGAGGTTCTGATTGGCTCTTGTATTCAGAGGGAGGCTTCAATTGGCTGTTGTCGTCCAAGGCGGGATCGAATTGGTTGTGTTGGTCACTGGGAGGCTGTGATTGGTCAGACAGAGGGGTGATGACAGTCATGTGTGACCCTTGTACCCGACCTGACTCCTCCCCCAGGAGACAATCTTTGTGGGCGGAGTCCGTCTTCTCCAACAGAACCAGGACGTCCTGTTTCTGAGAAACACCCATATAAGGAGTTCATTAAATGGAATAAAGGGAAATGAGCCAGTCCCCTGGAAAAAGTATGGTGGAAGCTTTACCGCTACACTGCTTATACCTACCCAGACCCTTCAGACATGCTAACATGCTAACACTGCTTATACCTACCCAGATCCTTCAGACATGCTAACATGCTAACACTGCTTATACCTACCCAGACCCTTCAGACATGCTAACATGCTAACACTGCTTATACCTACCCAGACCCTTCAGACATGCTAACATGCTAACACTGCTTATACCTACCCAGACCCTTCAGACATGCTAACATGCTAACACTGCTTATACCTACCCAGACCCTTCAGACATGCTAACATGCTAACACTGCTTATACCTACCCAGATCCTTCAGACATGCTAACATGCTAACACTGCTTATACCTACCCAGACCCTTCAGACATGCTAACATGCTAACACTGCTTATACCTACCCAGACCCTTCAGACATGCTAACATGCTAACACTGCTTATACCTACCCAGACCCTTCAGACATGCTAACATGCTAACACTGCTTATACCTACCCAGACCCTTCAGACATGCTAACACTGCTTATACCTAACCAGACCCTTCAGACATGCTAACATGCTAACACTGCTTATACCTACCCAGACCCTTCAGACATGCTAACACTGCTTATACCTACCCAGACCCTTCAGACATGCTAACATGCTAACCAAGCTTTAGGACCAAGGGGGAGGGAAAGGGGTAATTGGAACTAGCTGCTCTATTCTGTTCTGAATACATACCAACAACAACACATACATACACATTCTCTATAGAGGTGAAAGTCAATAATAGTTCCCTTTGCACCCATCCTCTCAACACGAATATTAAAGCCCCATTACCTACCATCATCTCTCCTCTCAACACTAATGTTAAAGCCCCATTACCTACCATCCTCTCAACACTAATGTTAAAGCCCCATTACCTACCATCCTCTCTCCTCTCAACACTAATGTTAAAGCCCCATTACCTACCATCCTCTCAACACTAATGTTAAAGCCCCATTACCTACCATCCTCTCTCCTCTCAACACTAATGTTAAAGCCCCATTACCTACCATCCTCTCAACACTAATGTTAAAGCCCCATTACCTACCATCCTCTCTCCTCTCAACACTAATGTTAAAGCCCCATTACCTACCATCCTCTCTCCTCTCAACCCTAATGTTAAAGCCCCATTACCTACCATCCTCCCTCCTCTCAACACTAATGTTAAAGCCCCATTACCTACCATCCTCTTTCCTCTCAACACTAATGTTAAAGCCCCATTACCTACCATCCTCTCAACACTAATGTTAAAGCCTCATTACCTACCATCCTCTCAACACTAATGTTAAAGCCCCATTACCTACCATCCTCTCAACACTAATGTTAAAGCCCCATTACCTACCATCCTCTCAACACTAATGTTAAAGCCCCATTACCTACCATCCTCTCTCCTCTCAACACTAATGTTAAAGCCCCATTACCTACCATCCTCTCTCCTCTCAACACTAATGTTAAAGCCCCATTACCTACCATCCTCTCAACACTAATGTTAAAGCCCCATTACCTACCATCCTCTCAACACTAATGTTAAAGCCCCATTACCTACCATCCTCTCTCCTCTCAACACTAATGTTAAAGCCCCATTACCTACCATCCTCTCAACACTAATGTTAAAGCCCCATTACCTACCATCCTCTCAACACTAATGTTAAAGCCCCATTACCTACCATCCTCTCAACACTAATGTTAAAACCCCATTACCTACCATCCTCTCAACCCTAATGTTAAAGCCCCATTACCTACCATCCTCCCTCCTCTCAACACTAATGTTAAAGCCCCATTACCTACCATCCTCTCAACACTAATGTTAAAGCCCCATTACCTACCATCCTCTCAACACTAATGTTAAAGCCCCATTACCTACCATCCTCTCAACACTAATGTTAAAGCCCCATTACCTACCATCCTCTCAACACTAATGTTAAAGCCCCATTACCTACCATCCTCTCAACACTAATGTTAAAGCCCCATTACCTACCATCCTCTCAACACTAATGTTAAAGCTCCATTACCTACCATCCTCTCAACACTAATGTTAAAGCCCCATTACCTACCATCCTCTCAACACTAATGTTAAAGCTCCATTACCTACCATCCTCTCAACACTAATGTTAAAGCCCCATTACCTACCATCCTCTCAACACTAATGTTAAAGCCCCATTACCTACCATCCTCTCAACACTAATGTTAAAGCCCCATTACCTACCATCCTCTCAACACTAATGTTAAAGCCCCATTACCTACCATCCTCTCAACACTAATGTTAAAGCTCCATTACCTACCATCCTCTCAACACTAATGTTAAAGCCCCATTACCTACCATCCTCTCAACACTAATGTTAAAGCCCCATTACCTACCATCCTCTCAACACTAATGTTAAAGCTCCATTACCTACCATCCTCTCAACCCTAATGTTAAAGCCCCATTACCTACCATCCTCTCTCCTCTCAACACTAATGTTAAAGCCCCATTACCTACCATCCTCTCAACACTAATGTTAAAGCCCCATTACCTACCATCCTCTCTCCTCTCAACCCTAATGTTAAAGCCCCATTACCTACCATCCTCTCAACACTAATGTTAAAGCCCCATTACCTACCATCCTCTCAACACTAATGTTAAAGCCCCATTACCTACCATCCTCTCTCCTCTCAACACTAATGTTAAAGCCCCATTACCTACCATCCTCTCAACCCTAATGTTAAAGTCCCATTACCTACCATCCTCTCTCCTCTCAACCCTAATGTTAAAGCCCCATTACCTACCATCCTCCCTCCTCTCAACACGAATGTTAAAGCCCCATTACCTACCACCCTCTCCTCTCAACACGAATGTTAAAGCCCCATTACCTACCATCCTCTCAACACTAATGTTAAAGCCCCATTACCTACCATCCTCTCAACACTAATGTTAAAGCCCCATTACCTACCATCCTCTCAACACTAATGTTAAAGCCCCATTACCTACCATCCTCTCAACACTAATGTTAAAACCCCATTACCTACCATCCTCTCAACCCTAATGTTAAAGCCCCATTACCTACCATCCTCCCTCCTCTCAACACTAATGTTAAAGCCCCATTACCTACCATCCTCTCAACACTAATGTTAAAGCCCCATTACCTACCATCCTCTCAACCCTAATGTTAAAGCCCCATTACCTACCATCCTCTCAACACTAATGTTAAAGCCCCATTACCTACCATCCTCTCAACACTAATGTTAAAGCCCCATTACCTACCATCCTCTCTCCTCTCAACACTAATGTTAAAGCCCCATTACCTACCATCCTCTCAACACTAATGTTAAAGCCCCATTACCTACCATCCTCTCTCCTCTCAACCCTAATGTTAAAGCCCCATTACCTACCATCCTCTCAACACTAATGTTAAAGCCCCATTACCTACCATCCTCTCTCCTCTCAACACTAATGTTAAAGCCCCATTACCTACCATCCTCTCAACACTAATGTTAAAGCCCCATTACCTACCATCCTCTCAACACTAATGTTAAAGCCCCATTACCTACCATCCTCCCTCCTCTCAACACTAATGTTAAAGCCCCATTACCTACCATCCTCTTAACACTAATGTTAAAGCCCCATTACCTACCATCCTCTCAACACTAATGTTAAAGCCCCATTACCTACCATCCTCTCTCCTCTCAACACAAATGTTAAAGCCCCATTACCTACCATCCTCTTAACACTAATGTTAAAGCCCCATTACCTACCATCCACACTCCTCTCAACCCTAATGTTAAAGCCCCATTACCTACCATCCTCTCAACACTAATGTTAAAGCTCCATTACCTACCATCCTCTCAACACTAATGTTAAAGCCCCATTACCTACCATCCTCTCAACACTAATGTTAAAGCCCCATTACCTACCATCCTCTCCCCTCTCAATACTAATGTTAAAGCCCCATTACCTACCATCCTCTCTCCTCTCAACACTAATGTTAAAATCCCATTACCTACCATCCTCTTTCCTCTCAACCCTAATGTTAAAGCCCCATTACCTACCATCCTCTCAACACTAATGTTAAAGCCCCATTACCTACCATCCTCTCAACACTAATGTTAAAGCCCCATTACCTCCCATCCTCTCAACACTAATGTTAAAGCCCCATTACCTACCATCCTCTCTCCTCTCAACACTAATATTAAAGCCCCATTACCTACCATCCTCTCTCCTCTCAACACTAATATTAAAGCCCCATTACCTACCATCCTCTCTCCTCTCAACACTAATATTAAAGCCCCATTACCTACCATCCTCTCAACACTAATGTTAAAGCCCCATTACCTACCATCCTCTCTCCTCTCAACACTAATGTTAAAGCCCCATTACCTACCATCCTCCCTCCTCTCAACACTAATGTTAAAGCCCCATTACCTACCATCCTCTTTCCTCTCAACACTAATGTTAAAGCCCCATTACCTACCATCCTCTCAACCCTAATGTTAAAACCCCATTACCTACCATCCTCTCAACACTAATGTTAAAGCCCCATTACCTACCATCCTCTCTCCTCTCAACACTAATGTTAAAACCCCATTACCTACCATCCTCTCAACACTAATGTTAAAGCCCCATTACCTACCATCCTCTCAACACTAATGTTAAAGCCCCATTACCTGGAAAGAGACTTCTCTAGAATTCCTGCCATTGCAGTCCTGCTCTGCTATTTCCAGTGGTATTCCCATATGGGTATTAGAAAGGAAACACATGGATTATCACTCAGTCACAGGAAAGGACAATATGGAATATAGCCCTTCCTTACCAAAAATACAATTTAACTACTAAGCCAAACGCAAACCCTTACCTTGACCTTAAAAGAGATTCTCTGGTACTTAAAAAAAAAAAAAACTTTTTAGCCTGTAGTTCTGAAAGTAGAGCTAATGAGCGAAAAGTGGTCCA